>NC_044204.1:825492-957693 GCF_900880675.1 Sparus aurata | reverse complement strand
GAGGTAGTGGAGCAGATTAATGGCATATTTCAAGAGAATCGTTCAAATTGGCCCTTAGCAAAAAGTAGTATACTTGAAGTTCATTTTATTAAGTATGCTTGAGTATAAGTATAAGTATAGCAAGTATACTATGGACCATGTACTGGTAGCATACTAGAAAGTATACTAATTTAATACTTCTTCGGACTAAATTGGAACATTTTAAGTTTATAAAAGTATACTTTAAGTATACTTTATAAGGACATTTTAAGTTTACAGAAGTACACTTTCAAGTCTACATCAAGTACACTCATCTATATACTACTAGTGTACTAAGTATATACTTCTAGTCCACATTTTAGTTTATTCACATGTAAGTTGAGGGGTAATACCTCAAAGCAAATGTGTGTAGTGAAAAACATTTTTATTCTGCTAAATTAAATGTAAGCATAACTCAATGACTCAACCCTTTACTGTACTTACATCAAGCTATTGTAAGCATTAGCACTTGTAATGTATCTCTCTAGAAAGAGATTCACCATTTATTATCATACAAGCCCACTGCTTAACAGACGGGAAGTCTCTCCCGGAAAACACCCCTTCACTCACGGTGCCAACATTTTTATCATTTTTGTTAATTCGACACAATTTAACCACAGACAAGGATGTGAATTAAACCGCAACCGTCTTACACATCATCTTATTAACAAACACATTCAGGAACCATAATTACACCAACAACAACAGAATATCCAAGAGTCTTTGCACCACAGTCCACAGTATACTAAAGTACAAGTATAAGCTTTAGTATTAAAGTATAAGTCTAAGTATTAATGTACTTAGTCTTAGACTATTCTTTATACTTTTCAGTATAAGCCTTCACTATACTTTTCTTAAGTATATAAAATGTAGTATATAAAAAGTACACTTCAAGTATACTACCTCAGTTTTAGTATAAAATAAGTATACTTGTAGTACACTTAAATAAACTACTTTTTGCTAAGGGGGTATACAAGCATGAAATTTGGCACAGATACTCTCTAAGGGTCACTTTTTGGGAAAAAGGCGTTGGCCACCCAAAAATTCAACATGGCGGCCATTTTTTCAAGATGGTCGCTATTTCTGTCAAATGCTCATTATGTCAATCGTTCAAACAGTGATGTAGGCATAAAATTTTGTGAAAATAAAATGGGGGGTTCAGTGTCAGCTGATCTAGTTTTACTTACACTGTAGTTCTTGACTAGTAGTAATAATATAGCT
Source organism: Sparus aurata (assembly GCF_900880675.1). Classification (NCBI taxonomy): domain Eukaryota; kingdom Metazoa; phylum Chordata; class Actinopteri; order Spariformes; family Sparidae; genus Sparus; species Sparus aurata. Next base: position 956,454 of record NC_044204.1, on the reverse strand, counting down.
AAGTTTAGTGTCCCAAATGCTGTCTACCAGTCCCTCATCAATTAGCTAGTAATAGATGTAGTTAGATAGCCACACCTGAATTGACAGGTTGTGTCAGCGCGTGAGAGCCGAGCCAAGGGTAAGCGTGGCAATACATGACTTGTTCATGTATGCTTACCTGGAAGGTGTACAGATCACACAGGATTTAATGATACTGGATGAATGATCGGGCTAGGTGTACGTGACCCGAACCTAGTTGTATCCCATACCTGAATGTGTACTATGTCTATGATTGAGGTGCCTGGCAAACCTGGGACATTTTCCCTGAGGCGTCTCTCATCTTCAGAAAACTAAGTCAATACCCTCCTGTTCTGGCTGATAGTGACCTGGAGATCCTTGAGAAGTTTGTAGTCCTGCTGTATGATCGATCAAGCACAGCTGTTAGTGTAGATGAGACTGGACTTGACATGTCTGCCCGAAAGCAGAGGCCATATGAAGCCATTCCTCCAACAAGAGCAGCTCTGCTTCAACACACTAAACATGCTGCATATCAGGCAGGCTGCATATGGGGTCAAGCAACCCAGTGTCAGCCAGAAGCAGAGAGTCCTGCTGACTGGGGATGGAAAAAGCTTGGTGAACAATGGGGGGTCTTCTGGACAGCAAATGCACCAATTGCACAAAATTGTGAACAACTAGCCACGTGTGGCTGCAAATCAGAGTGCCGTGGAAGATGCAAATGTTTTAGATTGGGTTTCACTTGCAATTGCAAATGTGAATAAAAAAGTAAGTAGCCTTGTGGTGGGCCGAGAGCCAATTTCCAGATTCTGGACTATGATGTATATGTACACCTTCCTGGATATGTAGCCCCCAATACAGCACTTGCTGACTGCCAAGCAGGGAATCATTGGCTACCATTTTTAACAGTCTTTATAATGACTCGGCAGGGCACAACCTCTCAATCTCAGGTTGATGGAAACCAAAAATGGTTTCCATCCTGTATTTTTACTGGCCACTTCCTTTTTCTAACAGAGGCCCTTCCTCTCTGTGGACTGCACCTTGCCGTGGTGGAGAGGCTTGTGTACTCCAATGAACCTGAGAGCTATGCCAGCGGCGATTTTATATCCCTAGCAAGTTTAACTAAGCCAGACAGGTCAAAGGAGAGGAGGCAGACAAAGCAGACATTATGACTATTTGACAGAAATTGTGGCCATCTTGAAAATGGTCACCATCCTGAATTTTTGAGGGACAAGCATCTTTTTCCATTATCATGTCCTTTAGAGAGTATTTGTATCAAATGTTATGCTTGGATCACTGTTTGAATAATTGATATAATAAGCATTAGCAAGCGACATGTTCCCTGAAGAGTATTTCTGCCTAATTTTATGCTTGAATCACCATTTGAACAATTGAAATAATTAATATTCCACAGGAACGTTGGCCATCTTTAAAAATGGCGGCCATCTTGAATTTTTGACAAGCACTTTTTTCCATTAACATGTCCTTTAGAGCAGGGGTTCTTAACCTTTTCGACCTTAAGGCCCAATTTTTTCAGTGCAGAGTGGCCCGGGGCCCATTAAATATTAACACTGTATATGCAGAGGGAAAGCTACTTTGCAAGCGTAGCATGTAAAACTACATGTAGTTCAGCATGGCAGTAGTTTTAACAAACTGCATTTCTACTCCTGGAGAGATGTGGTTTGTAAAACTACTGCTAAAAAAGTAGCTTTAGCAACTACTTATACTCATTATACTCATTTAAATCAGCATTAAATAAATCAACATATGGTGTATATGTAACAAAATATAAAAGCCTACAAAAAATTCACAATTCCTCTCAACTCAAATTTTATTTTTTAAAGAACAAAAGCTGACATTTTTGGTCAACATCACAGGAACTTCAGAGGCTCTAACACTGAGGCACTAGAACTAGGTGCCATATGAGTGTAGTTTAACTACCAGCAAGTTACAGCAAATTGTAGTTAAGCTGTGTAGTTCAACTACATGTAGTTTAAGTCTCCCCAACACTGCATATATGTTTAATTGATCTCACTATTGGTTTGATTTGTATTCAATAAGTCAAGTCCACTTACAGTTTATCATGGTAATACGTTAATAAAGTTTAATAAATAATACAGTTACGTGTTCATACGTGATCACCACAAACATTTTTAATACACGTCTGTCAAGATATTGTGATGGGCTTCATATTGCAGTTTATCGTTTTTGACACGGGTCCCGAACTATTAAAGCGGTAACATTTGCTGACCACAGTTTGAATCATCCTTACAATTAAAGTGTTTCATGCATATAACCACCCGCCCTATCTTACTTGGCCATGGTGGCACACTGCAAAATCAATGTCTATGCCAATTCAACATCAAACATCCTCAGAACACAACATGACACAACAACAGTCAGAACATGTACAGGAAGCATCAAACTGAAACACATCACAACAACAACAGTCTCATCAACACTTGAGAATTCGCTCCCATGAGTCTTTGCGCCATCAGCGCTCACCGTCCGCAAACGGCACTCCTCTGGTCTGAGGGCTTTAATGCCTCGTTAGACTAGATAGCGTCAGACCACACTCCACACACTGGGCTCGCGGCTCTGCCTCGCTACCTCCGTTTACAAAGCCGTAGCTGATGAAGTCAGGATTATACTTGCCAAAATGTTAGTCTTTTAGGGGGGGTCGACGCCACTTTTGTCTAACTAAACCCTGACATGTAAATGTGAATTCGGTCTTGATTCATTTAATTTAACTTAATTCAAAGTCAAGAATATGCAGAAAAATAGTAGTAGTAGTAGTAGTAATAATAATAATAATAATAATAATAATAATAATAATAATAATAACAATAATAAACTATATATATGCTGCATATTTATATTAGAAGCCTACTGCAACTGTACTTTTTTTTTTACCATTAAATGTTATTTTATATATTATCATATTCTATAATGTTCTGTCATGGAGTACATCACTTCACTGCTAACAGAAAAGAAAGCAGCTCACTGCCAGTTGCAGCTTCTTATCGTGATCTGCAGTCTTTGTTCATTTTTTGTCATGATTGTTATTATTAGTACCCATCAAAAATCACAGTTACATGTCAGGATGTGGTTATTATAGACATATTCAATATTTAACTGTCATGTATCATCACAGTAACAGCGTTACATACATTATGTAAACACATATAAACATTATAAAACACATCATGTGGTCCTCTTTAAACGCTGGGTGGAGGTGTATATTTTGGTAAATAACTGCCGGTTCTAAATAAATGCCGAGTCTAATTTATTTAAAAAAAAACATCAAGGAAGAAGACGTGACCACTGACACTGCACGTTTTTCTTCTTCGCCTTTTCCACGTGTTGTGCCCAGAAAGATGCCAGAGAAATCACAGAGAAGCTGGAGAAATTTGTGACATTTTCATCCCGGAGTTTTGTGAGGAGGGAATTAAATGCCTGTCTCAAATAAACGCCTGGTCTGTTAAGTGATAGAAACAAATAAACGCCCGGCTATTATTTGGTATTTTGCGTTTGTTCCCGCCTGGGGCGCCGAAAAGGGGGGGATAAGGGGAAGGATTCTAGGGGCCCATCATTGAAAGGGGCCCAGAAAGGCCCCTAATAAAATTATAATACTGACAAAAATAATATGACACTAATTTGTTAGTTTATAATCTTAAATATGCACCACTTAATGCACTGATAATAACCCTAAGTTTATTTTGGAAACATTTCTCAAGGCCCCCCCCTTACGTAAAATGGTTCGGTCCTACCATCTGATCAACTGAACTGCTGCGCGGTGCGGTGTATTCAGTCAGTGAGGAGACCAAGAGAAGGCAAAATGCCCCGGAAGTCGGGTAGCCAAAAAAGGAAAGACAAAAAGATTAGGCAGGAGAGAGAAGCAAAGGGGCGTCAGTATGTCACCCAGTTTTTCCAGAAACAAGGTGGGTTTGGTTCATGTAGTGGAAAGTTCTGGAACACATTTATCTTAACCTTGTGGTTTTTAAGCTAGCTCACTTTTCTCCCCATATTAGCTCATATTTTGGAAGAAAACTCTGGATTTTTAGATTTCACTGTTCACGTTTAGCAAGCTGCCCATATCTAATCAGTTGACCACCCCTTCTGTCAAAAATGATGCATGTTTGAACAGACACGTCAAGTGCAGCAGCAGCAGCCGCAGCTGTCTGTGAGCCCTGTGAGCCCCCTACCCCTGAACCAGCCCCAGTACCCCCACCTACCCCTGAACCAGCCCCAGTACCCCCACCTACCCCTGAACCAGCCCCAGTAGGCCTACCCACAGCTGAGGAAGGAGGTGAGCAGCTCTGTGTTAAATGAATCTATTATTATGGAGGGGAAAAAAAAGATAAATTGAAATTAATGAATTAAGATCATTCTGAAATAAAAACACATAGTCTGTATTTATTTCAGAATGATTTAAATGGTTTAAAAAGCATATAGCCTATAACTTTATTTTGTTTTGTTGAAATTTAGCTGTCACTGAAACTGAACTATAAACTCACTGAAATACTATGTTTGGTCAGTAGTTTGGGACTCTCACCCCTTGCTTTGCAGTAGGAAAAGAGGAAAATAATCTGGTGCTTGCAGACTAAGTGACTGCTCTCAATCCAATCAGAGAAACGTTAACAATATTAAATCGCAACGACCATAGAGCCTCGTTTATGTATTTTTTTCCACCCCAACTCTAATTCCACCACGTCCACTTTTGGAGATAAATTGTTATTATTATTTTTTTTAATATATTTTTTTTAACAAAATATAAACGTATATAACAAACTTAACAAAAACAACAACAAAAACATGATGTAAGACAGCATACAGTTTCTACATTGAGTGCAGTGGCTGGTCTAAGTGTGTGTGTGTGGGGGGGGGGGGGGGGGGGGGGGTGATGTGCATGTTTGAAAGAGAAATTATGTGGTATTGCTATAATAGTAATTTTGGAGATAAATTAGACCTAAAGGCAGGGCTACAAGAGGGAGACAGTGAGCAGTGGGGTACTGGTTGTGAAAATCACATTTTCTTTTGTCATTTTTGATCAAATCACTGACAGTAAAACAGAATGGTGGGAGGAAACCTGAATCTGGTGATGGTGATGCTATTTCAAACGTTATTACAGGAAATTCTATATAATTCATGTATGTCATGCATTTGTAATTTTCAGGTAATTTAATTCAAGAGAATTTTATATTTTAACCATTAAAGTTGCAGACTTGCAGACAATGAATCAAAATTCCATTGTATTCTGAGTGTTCAGTGCTTCCCCTACTAAGTAACTGTCATGTTGTTCTTTTCACACATATAGGAAATTATAGTCAAAAATATCATTAAAATGCACAGTTTTACAGCATAACAAATTTTCGTCGGCCTTATGGCCGACTATACTGGGGCCCAGTAATATTTCTTTTCATGGGGCCCAAAATCCCTGGCAGCGCCCCTGGTTCCCGCATCATCAGCACGAGCTGAACAATAAATCTAACACAGCAAGAGAGGCGGGACTTAAGGCGGAACGGCCAATCATCAGACGGTCAGTCCCAAAGCCGGTGTCATGTTTGAAGCATCAACAGGAGAGGGAGGGGGAGAGGAGGCAGCTGCAGCGAGCGCAGACTAGAGCGGCCAGAGAAAATGAGCGACTGTAGTGAGGCGTTTGTGCAAAACTGCGGATAAACGGCAGAAAAAGTGTGTGTGCTGAACCCTCTCACCGGGAAAAGTGTCACCCATCACGGGTGCGACGCCCCTGGCAACAGGTGAGCAGCAAGCTGAATGTCTTCTTCTGTTCTTCTGTGAGCTTCTTAACCAACTTACTGACGCATTACTGCCACCGTGTGGTCGGAAGCTGCATTGTAATTGAGCGTCTCATGGATAACAGATTTTGTCTGGTGTCTTCAGTTGGTAACCTATGCAGTCCCGCGGCCCTCGCGGCCCACTGTGCAAAACTGAAAGTTTTTTGCGGCCCTCTAGGTGGCGCTTGCGGCCCAAGCTTGGGCCGCAGCCCTATGGTTAAGAATCACTGCTTTTGAGAGTATTTGTATCAAATGTTATGCTTGGATCACTGTTTGAATAATTGATATAATAAGCATTAAATAGCAATGGGGCCATCTTTAAAAATGGCCGCCATATTGAATTTTTGAGTGGCCAACGCCTTTTTCCAAATTAGTGTCCCTTAGAGAGTATCTGTGCCATGCTTGTATACCAAAGTGAACGATTTTTTTTTTACTAATCTGCTGCACTAAGGTAGACAATGTAAATGAGCAGTAGACTTAACACCATCACAAAACAGACCACAAGGAAAATAGTCATGGAGTTCTTTCCACAGCAGCACAACTATATATTGTCACACCGCGGTGAGGGATGTCCTGTCTTGGGTTTTTGTCTTGTGAATTTCATGTTTTATTTTGAAAGGTAACTCTCCTCTCGTTTCAGGTCACTTGCCCTTCCTCCTGTGACACCGGTCTGGCGTCTTCCCTAATCCTTGATTGTTTCCACCTGTGCTCCCTCCCCTCATGTGTATATAGTCTTGTCTTCCCCTGTCCGCGTTGCCAGAGTATTTCGTTTGTCCTGTCGAGTACATCCAGCCTAATTCACAGCCTTGTCTTGTCTTCAAGTTAAGTACTGCCAAGTTTTGTTTTCTGTAAAAATATGCGTCTGAAGGAGAGCGATTTTGAGTTGATAATCTTTTGGTCCTATCTGAGTCCTATTTGTCTGCCACAGTCTGATAGAGAGATATATCAGACTGTGGCATGTGTGTGTGTATATATATATATATATATATATATCTATATATATCTATATCTATATCTATATCTATATCTATATATATATATATATATGTATATATATATATATATATATAGATATAGATATAGATGATATATATATTATATAGAGAGAGAGAGAGACGAGAGAAGGAGAGAGAGAGGAGTGAGGAGAGGACGAGGGAGATAGATCTATATATCGAGATAGCAGAGAGAGAGAGATCTCTATATATCGAGGAGAGAAGAGAGAGAGATCTCTATATTACGAGAGGAGAGAGAGGGAGGAGATCCTATATATCGAGAGAGAGAGAGAGATCTCTATATATCGAGAGAGAGAGAGAGATCTCTATATCGAGAGAGAGAGAGAGAGAGATCTCTATATCGAGAGAGAGAGAGAGAGAGAGAGATCTCTATATCGAGAGAGAGAGAGAGAGAGAGATCTCTATATCGAGAGAGAGAGAGAGAGAGATCTCTATATCGAGAGAGAGAGATCTCTATATATCGAGAGAGAGAGAGAGATCTCTATATATCGAGAGAGAGAGAGAGAGAGATCTCTATATATCGAGAGAGAGAGAGAGAGAGAGAGAGAGAGAGAGATCTCTATATATCGAGAGAGAGAGAGAGATCTCTATATATCGAGAGAGAGAGAGAGAGAGAGAGATCTCTATATCGAGAGAGAGAGAGAGAGATCTCTATATCGATTTTTTGATTTTTAAAACAGCTTTATTTCAAATATTGTCTTCAGTTCATAATCGAAACATCATAGAAACAATTTTCAAAGAAAGAAAGAAAAAAAAAGAAAACCTTACATATTAAAAAAAGAGTGGAACACTAGCTCTTCCTCCTCCAGTGAGCAGACGACATCATTAAAACACCACAGTTTGGTAAAAACATTCAGACTCTTCATGAGTTTGTGAAAATTAAAATCAATAAGAACTCTTGCCCTAACTAATGCAACAAACACTCTTTTTAAAACACTTTCCTTTCCTCTCACTTTATTCCTTCTTGTAATGTAGATTGCCATCTTTGCTTCCCCTATTAAAAAGTTTAAAAGTTGCCACTTCTCCGCATTCACTTTGTGGTATTCTGCACCAAAAATAAAAACATTGAAAGACCACTCTTCTCTAAAACGATTAAAACATTCTTTTAAAATGTTAAAAAGCTCTAAAAGCCGGTCACACTCTAAAAGACAGTGAAAAATGGACTCGGGTGATGTACAAAAAGGACATTCATTCCTTACAGTGGGATTAAAAACAGAAACAAAACTGTTCACAGCAATGGCCCCGTGTAATATTCTCCACTGTAGATCTCCAGTTCTTTTCTTTGACGGTGCTTTATAAAAACTTCTCCAGCATGGCTCGTTTCGTCCTGTCGTCTGCAGCCGTCCCCTCCACACCGTGTCCTCCCGCTCCTCCAGTCCCTTCTTATTAAAAAACACAACACAATGTTTATAAAAAGATTTGCCACTGGCTGTGTGCAGGTCCAGCTCCGTTTTTTTCGCCTTGTCCAACAGTTTCCCAGAGGACCCCTCCAGGTTGGCAGTCAGAGTCATCTCTGGGAAGGGGTCCTCCGGGTCTGGCTCCTCCACCCCTTCTCCATACTCCTTCAATAGAAGTAGTTCCTCCTCGGTTAACGCCTTCCTCCACTTTGTCAGCACCAGGTGTATGAACCTGGTGGACCTCACCCCCAGCCGTTCTGCCATGGCCTCTCCGTCCTGCAGGTCGCTCCCTGCCGCCTCCACCACCTGCCTCAGCGTCAGGACCCCTGCGGCCCTCAGGATCCTCCTCAGTCCTGGAGTCGACCCGTCCTCCACGTCCAGCCTGGCTCCTCCGATGACTGGTTCCTCCAGGAGCCAGTGGAGAGAAACTGCAGTTTCTTTATTTTTCTTTCTAAAAACACTCCATGCTTTAAAAAGTTCACAGTAAAAACGGGGCAACGGTGATGTGTTTAAAAGTCTTGTGTCCATTAAAAACAACGAGTTGTCGAGTCCCATTTCATCTGTTCTTTTTAAAATCAGTCCTGCCACATCTCTCCACACATTCAGATATCCTGTTAAAAACTTCTGTAAAAACTGTAATCTAAAAGTTGCCACTCTGCTCTTTATGTCCACCACACCGTGCCCCCCTTCCTCTTTTGGTAAAAAAATTATTTCTTTTCTGAGCCAGTGAAAATTTCCTCCCCCAAAAAAATCCATCAGTTCTCTTTGTATTTTCCTAATTAAAGTGTCAGGTGGCTGGACACAGGCCACTCTGTGCCACAGCTGTGAGGCCACCAGGTTATTGATAATCAGAGTCTTTCCTCTGAAGGACAGTTGTGGCAGGACCCACCTCCATTTCCTCAGTTTTCCTTGAAACTTTTCTAAAACTCCCTCCCAATTCTTCCCTGTCACATTTTCATTTCCTAAAAACACTCCCAGATATTTAAAACCATCCCTTTTCCAGTTTAAACCTCCTGGTAGTTTTAAAAGCCCCCCTCTCCACCTGCCCACCGCCAACGCTTCACTTTTCTCCCAGTTTATTCTTGCAGATGATAAAGTCCCAAAGTCTTTGACAATGTCTTCCATTTTTTTAATTTCATCCTGCTTTTTGATTATAACAATTATGTCGTCTGCGTAGGCTGATAAAATTAGGTTTCTTTTAAAACCATTTAAAAGCAGACCTTCGATGTTTGCTCTGATCTTGCACAGCATGGGTTCAATGGATAAGGAGTACAACATACCTGAGAGGGGGCAGCCCTGTCTCACCCCCCGACACACTTTAAAAGGGGCACTCAGTCCTCCATTGATCTTTAGTACACTCTCAATGTCCTGGTACAGAACCTGGATCATGGCTATGAGACCTGGGCTGAGGCCGAAACTCTCCAGAGTTTTCCAGAGGTAAAGGTGCTCAACCCGGTCAAAAGCCTTTTCCTGGTCTAACGAAATGAGACCAGTTTCAATGCCCAATGAACCAGAGATGTCCAAAATATCCCGAATTAAGGACACATTGTCCAGAATAGACCTACCAGGCACGCAGTACGTCTGGTCCTGGTGGACGACGTGGTCCATCACCTCCCTCAGTCTGTTGGCCAGCGCTTTGGATAAAATTTTGTAATCCGTGCAAAGAAGAGAAACAGGACGCCAGTTCTTTACCTCCTGCAGATCTCCTTTCTTTGGCAGGAGAGTTATCACTGCCCTCCTGCAGCTTAGTGGTAAAATCAGGTCTTTAAAACTTTCATTAAAAACCATTAAAAGATCTGTTCCCAACTCCTTCCAGAACTCTTTGTAAAATTCCACAGGTATCCCGTCGATGCCCCAGGGGCCGTGGATAGATCCTGCAGGGTCAGAGGTTCCTCCAGCTCCGTGGCGATGTTCTCTGGGACCCTGGGTAAAACTCCACAGAAAGAATAAAACAGTTCTTGGTGTTGTTGGTACTCACTTCTGTAGAGGTCTGCATAAAAATGTGCAAACCCTCTGCGGATCTCCTCTGGCTTTTTAAGTTCTTGTCCTGTAGCAGATTTGATTTCGTGTATCAATCTGTTCTGTCCATTTTTCTTTTCCAAGTTAAAAAAGAATTTTGATGGTGCGTCCATCAGCGCGGTGCTTTGGAAACGGGAGCGGACCAGCGCCCCCTGAGCTTTAGTGCCTAGTAGGTCTTTAAGAGCAGACCTTTTAGACTTGAGATCTTCAATATGATCTCGATTTCCAGTGGATTCTAATAAATTCTGTAACTCCACAATCTCAGTCTCCAGATCCCTCATAGATCTGGTGATGTCCCGTGTGACATTGAGAGTGTACTGCTGACAGAGCTGCTTTATTTCTACTTTCCCATAGTCCCACCACTGTCTTAAGGATGTAAAATCAGGCTTCCTGCTCCTAAAAACTCCCCCAAAAAACCTAAAAACATCTCTAAAATTGGAATCAAATAAAAGAGTGGTGTTAAAATGCCAGTTAGCACTCTGAGGTTTTAACTTAGCGATGAAAACATTACATACAACCAAACAGTGATCAGTAAAACCAACAGGCATTATTCTGCATTTCTTAAAAACATTAAAATGATGTTTAAAACAATAAAACCTGTCTAGTCTGGCCATGGATAAAACATTTCCCCTGGAGTGAGTCCAGGTGTACTGTCTCTTTTCACCGTTCATCCTCCTCCACACATCTGTGAGCTCATGTTCCTTTAAAAACAGTTTCATTGCACTCTGTGATGGTTTGTGAGGCTCACTGTGATTCCTATCTAAAATATCATTTTCAGTACAGTTAAAATCCCCTCCCAAAAACAAAAACTCGTCTGCACTGACTTTTCTTAAAACAGAGGTTAAAAGCTGTAAAAAGGCGACTCTGTGTGGTCCTGTGATCGGAGCGTACACGTTTATAAAAACTAGTTTAAAACGTTCAAAAATTGCCTTCACCACCATCAGCCTGCCCTCCACCACCTGCTCCACCTCAAAGGATGCCGGGGCAAAGCCTTGGGAGAAAAGAAGAGCCACCCCCCCGCTGGTGCTGCTTCTGTGGCTGAGCACCACCTCTCCCCCCCACTCCCTCCTCCAGTCCGACTCATTTCTTGTGTCACTGTGTGTCTCCTGTACAAGCATCACATCTATTTCCTTCAGTTTCATGAGCTCATACAGCAGAGATCTTTTAGACGCTTCCCTCGCCCCGTTAATATTCAGCGAGCTAACATTAAAGTGACTCATAACGAGGGAAAGAGAGAGCAGCCAGAGCACCAGCACTGATTTAGACATCTTCATCGTCATGGTTAATTTCTTTTCTAATCTTCTGTACTATTTTCTTTAGTCTGTACACTTCCTGCTCAGTGAAACCTCCTCTTTCTTTGCTCCTCATCTGTTGTTGGGCAGAGTTTGCCAACAGTTCTTTATCAGAGAAATAATCCTCCACTTTCATTCCTTTCATATTCTTGGTTTTCTGTAGGAATACTTTGATTTTCCCCACACTGTAACTCTTTTTGTTTCTTCTCTTTTTGGAGACTGCAGCTTCCTCATCACCGTCCTCTGCAGAGTCTTCCTCCATGCAGGATTCAGACTCTGAGCCTCCCTGTTCTCCTGCTTCCTTCTCCTCACTTCCTGTCCCTCTCTTTGCCTGAGAATCTCTTCTGCTGCTCTGTGACTTTCTTTTTAAACGAGGCACTTTTAAAAGCTTATCCACGTCTCCCATTTCAAAATCACTCCCTTCCAACACTTCTTCCTCCACCGCTGTATTACCTGCACACTTTCCTTTTTGTTTTGCAGGTTTTTTTCCTTTACCTGTCTCCTCCTGTCCTCTCACACTCACCTGACTGTCCTCCATCTCTTCACCTGTCTCCTCCTGTCCTCTCACACTCACCTGACTGTCCTCTATATCCTCACCTGTCTCCTCCTGTCCTCCCACACTCACCTGACTGTTCTCCATCTCTTCACCTGTCTCCTCCTGTCCTCTCACACTCACCTGACTGTCCTCTATATCCTCACCTGTCTCCTCCTGTCCTCCCATGTTCACCTGACTGTTCTCCATCTCTTCACTTTTCTCCTCCTGTCCTCTCACACTCACCTGACTGTCTTCTATATCCTCACCTGTCTCCTCCTGTCCTCTCACACTCACCTGACTGTCCTCTATATCCTCCCTTGTCTCCTCCTGTCCTCCCACGTTCACCTGACTGCCCTCCATCTCTTCACCTGTCTCCTCCTGTCCTCCCACATTCACCTGACTGCCCTCCATCTCTTCACCTGTCTCCTCCTGTCCTCCCACACTCACCTGACTGTCTTCCATCTCTTCACCTGTCTCCTCCTGTCCTCCCACACTCACCTGATTGTTTCCTATATCCTCACCTGTCCCTTCTTGTGTCTCTACGTCCACCTGTTTCTCCTTTTGCCCCTCACCTGTCCTGTTGAGGCTTTTTCCTGGACAGGCTCGGATCAGATGTCCCTCCCTGCCACACCCAAAACACTTGCTACTATCAGAGGAAACAAAAACAACATAATCAAAATCGTCCACTCTGATCTTAAAAGCCAGACTAAGATCTTCGGTCCTGTTGTTGAGGATCATCAGGACGTTTCTTCTGTGCGACACTACGTGTTTCAGCAGAGGAGACTTGCATCCTGATGGGACTTTCTTGATCGGTGAAACTATCTTTCCATATTTAGCCAGTTGGCTTATTATCGTTTCATCCTTGATGAATGGAGGAACATTTGAAATAGTAACTTTTTTCGCCGGTGTGGCGAGCGGCATCACGGAAACGAACGTGTCATTCACCGTGACGCCGCTCTCCACCACCGCGTTCACTTTTAAAACACTATCCAGAAAAATGACCACAGCCCCGTTCATCCGAGCGGCCGATTTGACTCTGCTGTGGCCGACAGCCTGTCCCACTGCCAGGCTGCAGTCCTCCACCGAGCAGGACGAGGGCACGGACAACTTGATGCCGTGCTTCCTCGTCAGTCTGCTCAGATCCATACCGGCGTTTTGCATGACGACCAGCAAAGCGCTGGTCGACTGCACAAACGCACAGATATATATATCTCTCTCTCGAGATCGAGAGATTTGATTTTTTAGAAAAACATTTAATTACAGAAATTGCATAAATTCAAACCGTGTCTCACTGACTAGTCAGATGTGTTAAACAACTCATACCACAAAATCTTCCGTGGTCTTAGACCATTCTTCACCGAACCATCTAAAAACATTCTCCAGGGCATTAAAAAGGTTACAGAGCCTTTTGCACTCATAAAAACAATGGAACACCGCCTCTACTTCCTCACAAAAAGGACAATTACTTGAAACAGTGGGGTTGATCATGGAAATAAAAGCATTCACTGCAATGGCTCCGTGCAGAATCCTCCATTGCAGATCACCCGTTCTTTTCTTTAGAGGAGGTTTGTATAAAACCCTCCACACAGGTTTCACTCCACTGTCCACATTCAGTTTCTGCCTCCACATTGTGTCCACTCTGCCATTTAGCTTATTTTTGTTTAAGGCTTTAACAAAACAATCATACACAACTTTTCTTTTCACTGTGTACAAGTCCACATATTTAGAGTCCATCAATTTTAAAAATTGTCCTGAGAAACCGTCCAGATTTGGGACAAAACCCAGCTCTGGAAATGGGTCACTATCGTCAGGTGTGTCTAATCCTTTACAATACTCCTGTAGCATCTCGACCTCCTCTTCTGTTAGTCTTTTGGTCCACTTTTTTAAAATGTTACTGGCCTGTCGAATAGATTTCAACCCAATAGCAGCAGCCACTGCCGGTGCGTCAACTAGTCCAGGACCAGCTACATCCACTAGGCTCCTCAGAGTGACCGCTCCACTGGTGCACAGCATGTTGGTGAGACCTGGTGTTGTGCTGTCTTCAATGTCCATTCTGGCACCATAAATCAGAGGCTCTTCCAGCAGCCAGTGCAGAGAGCTTGCAGGTTCTAGTCTCTTCCATTTGAAACAGTTCCATGCCTTAAAAAGGGTTTGATAAAAAGGAGGTAATCCACACAGATTAAAAAACTTAAAATCCATTAAGAACAGTGCAGCATCTAAACCCAGATTATTTGTCCTCCTTAAGATGCAGCTCGTCACATCTCTCCAAACGACATCTTTTGGACCTAAAAGAAACTTCTGAATGAACTGCAGCCTGAATGTTGCTACTCTGCTCTCTATGTGAATCAGACCGTGCCCCCCTTCTTCCTTCGATAAAAACAACACACTCTGGGGCACCCAATGTAACCGATCCCAGAAAAAGTCTACTAGTATGGCCTGTAACCTTTGTGTTAGGCCTTTAGGTGGAACCATGCAGGCCAGTCGATGCCACAGAGCAGAAGCCACCAAGTTATTTACGACAAGTACTCTGCCTCTGAAGGACAGTTGTGGCTTTAGCCATTTCCATTTCTCAAGCCTTTTTTTAATTTTTTCCTCTACTCCCTCCCAGTTTTTCTGGACTATGGTCTCATTGCCAACATACACACCTAGATATTTGAAACCATCTTTTCTCCAAATTAAGCCCCCCGGTAGGCTGGGCATACTCCTCCCCCAACTCCCAGCTGCCAGTGCTTCACTCTTTGTCCAGTTTACTTTTGCAGCTGAAATGACACCAAAATCTTTTACAATTGTCTCCAGTTGTTTTATCTCTTCTTGATTTTTGACAAAAACAATGACATCATCTGCATAAGCTGATAAAATATAGTTTTTGTTAAAATCCTTTAAAATCAGACCTTCAATTTTTGCCCTTAATTTGCATAGCAAAGGTTCAATAGACAATGAATACAACATCCCTGAGAGAGAGCAGCCCTGTCTTACCCCCCTGCACACTCTAAAAGGGGCACTAAGACCTCCGTTGATTTTCAGTACACTCTCAACATCCTGGTACAATACCTTGATCATAGCTATGAGACCTGGGCTGAGACCAAAACTCTCCAGAGTTTTCCAGAGATAAAGGTGCTCAACCCGGTCAAAAGCCTTTTCCTGGTCTAACGAAATGAGGCCAGCTTTAATACCCAAAGAACTAGAGATTTCCAAAATATCTCGAATTAAGGACACATTATCCAAAATAGACCTACCAGGCACACAGTAGGTCTGGTCTTCATGAATTGTGTGTTCCATCACCTCCTTCAGTGTGTTTGCTAACACTTTGGACAGGATTTTATAGTCAGAACAGAGCAGAGACACAGGACGCCAGTTCTTGATCTCCTGCAGATCTCCTTTTTTTGGTAAAAGAGTTAAAACTGCTCTCCTGCAACTTAGCGGGAGCAACATGTCTTTAAAGCTTTCATTAAAAACTGCTAAAAAATCTTCACCCATTTCTTTCCAGAACTCCTTGTAGAACTCCACTGGAATTCCATCAATACCGGGGGCCTTTCCCCCATCCATGCTTTGCAGAGCCATGACGAATTCCTGTGGAGCTAGTGGTCCCTCCAACATGGCATTAACGTCCTCTGGTACTTTTGGCAGCTCTTTACAGAAGGATTCAAACAGTTCATCATCTTCTTTATATTCACTGCTGTAGAGTTCAGAATAAAAACACACTGCTCGTCTCCGTATATCCTTAATGTCTCTGAGTTCCTGTCCTGTGGCAGATAGCAGAGCATGAATGAACCTGCTCTGCCCATTCTTTTTTTCAAGACCAAAGAAAAACTTGGACGGTGAGTCCATCAGTGCTGCACTCTGGAAACGAGACCAGACCAGTGCTCCCTGAGCCTTGGTGCCTAGTAGGTCTGCAAGTGCAGATTTTTTAGACTTGAGATCTTCAATATGACCTCGATTTCCAGTAAACTCTGCAGTTCCACAATTTCAGTCTCCAGATCGTTCATAGACCTGGTAATGTCCTGAGTGACGTTGAGGGTGTACTGCTGACAGAGCTGCTTTATTTCCACCTTTCCGCAATCCCACCATTGTCTCAAGGAGTTAAAATCCTCTTTCCTTTTTTTAAAAACTGCCCAAAAAACATCCTTAAAATTAGCATCACACAACAAAGCTGTGTTAAAATGCCAGTATGCACTTTTGGATTTTAGGTTGTTGATTAAAACATCACAAAGAACCAGGGAATGATCAGTAAAACCAACAGGCAGCATTTTACACTTCTTAAAGATGCTAAAATGATGTTTAAAACAATAAAAGCGGTCCAGCCGAGCCAGAGAAGTTAAGTTCTCTCTAAAATGTGCCCAAGAGTTTTGCCTCTCATCCCCATTCATCCTTCTCCACACATCAACTAAAACATGTTCCTGTAAAAGGAGCTTCAGTGTGTGCTGTGATGGACTGTGAGGTTCTATATGATTTCAGTCAATAAAATCATTCTCAGTGCAATTAAAATCACCCCCTAAAAACAAAAAATCCTCAACATTAACTTTGTTTAAAACGGTGCTAAGAACTTGTAAAAACTGCACTCTGTCAGGTCCTTTGACAGGAGCATACACGTTCATAAAAACAATATTAAAATGTTCAAAACCTGTCCTCACCACCACCAGCCTGCCCTCCACCACCTGCTCCACTTCAAAAGAAACTGGGCAAAAATTCTTTGAGAAGAGAATACCCACCCCCCCACTCGTTGTAGTCTTGTGACTCAGCACCACTCTCCCCCCCCCCATTCTCTTCTCCATTCAGGCTCATTCAAAAAATCGCTGAGTCTCCTGAACAAACATCACGTCAGTCCCTTTAGCTTTCATCAGCTCGTACAGCAGAGCTCTTTTCACTGCATCTCTCGCCCCGTTCAGGTTCAGGGAACTGAAACTAAACTGACTCATGATAAAATAAATAAGGAGAAAACAAAACACTGATCTGTGACCAGGATGTGAGAAACTATTCATCATCATCGTTGTTTAGTTCCTTTCTGATTTTCTGAACAATTTTTCTCAGTCTGAACACCTCTTGGTCAGTAAAATCTCCTCTCCCTTTACTGACCAAGTGTAGTCGGACAGACTTAAACAGCAGCTCTTTATCAGAGAAATAATCCTCCACATTCATTCCCTTCATGTTTTTTGTTCTTTGTAAGAACACTTTGATTTTTCCTGCACTGTAAGCTCTTTTACTCTTTTGACTGTCAACCATTTTGGAGTCAGAGGATTCACTCCCGCTGTCATTAAACGAGTCCTCCTCCCTGCTGGTCATCATCACTGTCCCTTTCTTGGCCTGTGATTTTCTACTGATTCTTCTGGTTTTCCTTTTGAGATGAGACACTTTCAAGGCCTCGTCATCACCATCCATGTCAACTTCATTTACACAAATATCTCCTTGTTTTACAAACATTTTTCCTATACCTATCTCACCCTGTCTTCCTTTGCTCATGTGACTTTCCTGCTGCACTCCGCCTGTCTCCTCTCCTCCCTCATCCACCTGACTGTCCTGCTGCACTCCGCTTGTCTCCTCTCCTCCCTCATCCACCTGACTGTCCTGCTGCACTCCACCTGTCTCCTCCCCTCCCTCATCCACCTGACTTGTCCTGCTGCACTCCACCTGTCCCCTCCCCTCCCTCATCCACCTGATTGTCCTGCTGCACTCCACCTGTCTTCTCCTTCTCCCCTCCCTCATCCACCTGACTGTCCTGCTGCACTCCACCTGTCTCCTCCTGTCCTCCCTCGCACATCTGACCGCCTTGTCTCATTTGCTGAACTTGACTCTGATTTTTTTTGCCTCCAGCAGCCGCCTTTTCAGTTCCACTTTGCCCTGGTGTAGAATTTCTCTCTGGACATGCTCTAATGAGATGTCCTTCTTTACCACAACCAACACATTTCATCGTATCAGATGTAGCAAAGATGACATAGTCAAAATTATTAAGTTTAGCTCTTCACTCTTATTATTCAGTATCATGAGAAGATGTCTCCTGTGTGATACTACATGCTTCAGTAGTGGTGATTTACAACCTGAGGGAACTTTCTTGATTGATGAAACTATTTTTCCATGCCTGGATAACTCTCGTGTAAGTATTTCATCTCCTATAAACGGAGGAACGTTTGACAGAGTCACCTTTTTTGCAGGTGTAGCGAGAGACAAAACAGAGACGAACGTATCGTTCATAACGATCCCGTTCTCCACCACTGTGTTAGCTTTCTCCACGCTGTCCACAAATATCACTACCGCATTATTCATACGGGCGGCGGACTTAATGTTGCTATGACCCACAACCTGCCCCACAGCCAGACTACAGTCCTCCACTGAACAAGAGAAACCCGGCACGATCTTAATGCCGTGTTTTCTTGTCAGTTTGTTTAGGTTCATGATGTCTTAGCAAGCCGACCAGCAGCCGCCAGCCGACTGCAAACACTCACACAACCTCTCCAAAAAACCCCAAAACCCCTATGTACACACCAACACAAGAAAAAACTACAATACACTCTATTTACAACATTTACGAGAAGAAAAAGTTAGAAAAAAACTCACTCGCTCCGCAGGTCACTCGCTCAAGCTCACTCACGCTCACGCATTCGCACAGAGAGAGAGAGAGATCTCTATATCGAGAGAGAGAGAGAGAGATCTCTATATCGAGAGAGAGAGATATCTCTCTATCTCTATAGAGAGAGATATCTCTCTATCTCTATATATAGAGAGAGAGAGATAGATATCTCTATAGAGAGAGAGATATCTCTATATCTCTATCGAGAGAGATATATATATCTCTATAGAGAGAGAGATATCTCTATATCTCTATAGAGAGAGAGATATCTCTATATCTCTATCGAGAGAGATATCTCTATATCTCTATCGAGAGAGAGATATATATATCTCTATCGAGAGAGATATATATATCTCTATCGAGAGAGATATATATATATATCTCTATCGAGAGAGATATATATATATATCTCTATCGAGAGAGATATATATATATATCTCTATCGAGAGAGATATATATATCTCTATCTCTATCTCTATCGAGAGAGAGAGAGAGAGAGAGAGAGAGAGAGAGAGAGATATCTCTATCGAGAGAGAGATCTCTCCATCTCTATAGAGAGGGAGAGAGAGAGAGAGATATCTCTCCCTCTCTATAGAGAGAGAATTTTTTGAATTTTCAAAACCTCTTTATTTACTTAACACAATCTGTAAGTACAAAGACTTTGCATTTTCAGAATGGAAACAAAATATTAATAAATTAAAATAAAAAGAAATTAATAAATAAACAACAACAAAAGCAAAACATGCTTTAACTCAAAACGAGTCCAAAGATCAACTCATGCTCTATAACAGAACATAAAACATTGTTAAGGCTCCATATGTTGGAGAACTCCTCCACATTATTTGTGGTTCTGTAAAAACTGAAATCAATGTGTAATCTGGCCTTAACCATTCTAACAAATAAGGTAGCTGCATCAACATCCAGAGAATTTTCTAATTTATTCCTTCGACTGAGGTAGATCGCCATTTTAGCTTGGCCCAAAATAAAATTAATCAATTGACATTTCAGTCTCTTCTTCTGTAGGTAAGGACAACCTAAAATGAACATTTCCTTAGAAAAAGTGTTTCCGAGCATCGTGAACATTCACTGCAGCAGCTGAAACAAGGAGTCCAGTCTGCCACAGTCCATGAAGCAGTGAAACACAGTTTCTCTCTGTGGGCAGAAAGGACACTTCTCATTTACATTTGGGTTAATTACAGAAATAAAAGCGTTCACAGCCACGATCCCGTGGAGAATTCTCCACTGCAGATCTCCAACTCTTTTGGTTATCGGTGGTTTATACAGTGCTCTCCACGCAGGTCTGACCTCATCATTGAGCCCTAGATGAGCTCTCCAAGGGGTGTCAGTCCGACCGCTGAGCTTGTCCTTGTTCAGAACCTGAACCAACAGTTTGTACATGGTTTTTCCTTTCATATCATTTAGCCTGTTAGGTGGAGTGTTGCTGGACTCCAGCAGTCGACCAGTGCAGTTTTCAAAATCAGGAACAATTGTCAGTGCAGGGAAGGGATCATCATTGTTTGGCTGACGGTGTCCGTTACAGTGAGCTGTTAGTAAAGAGAGTTCAGTCTGTGTTAGCTCACATCTCCAGGTGTTGAGCAGGTGAGTTATGAACCTGACCGACCTGACTCCCACACGAGAGGCCAGAGCTGCAGCGTTGTTCAGACCTGGTCCACATAGTTGCACCACGTGTCCCAGCGTGACGACCCCCGCCGAGCGAAGCAGCTGCAGCACAGAAGATCCCGCTGTGCGCTCCACGCTGAAGCGGGTCCCGTGCACCACTGGCTCTTTCAAAAGCCAAAACAAGGAAACACAGTTGGCCAGATTCTGCTTGATGAACAATCCCCACACTGTAAACAGTCCATTATAAAACTGTGGAAGGTTGCACAGTTTGTGAGCACTCAGGTCCATCAGGAACAGAGGCTCAGCGAGACCCAACCCTCCAGCCCGTCTTAGTATGGCTTGGGCTATGGGCCTCCAGACGAGGTCTGCTGGACCGGCGAGGAGCCTCTGGATGAAGCGAAGTCGGAAGGCAGCGCCCCTACTGGCCAGGTGGATGAGCCCCTGTCCTCCGTCCACCTTGGGCAGAAACAGCACACTCTGTGGGACCCAGGGCAGACGGTCCCAGAAGAAGTTGATCAACAAAGCTTGTATCCTGGCCAGGAGACGCGCCGGGGGGTCCACACATGCCAGTCGGTGCCACAGCATGGAAGATACCAAATTGTTTATTACTAAAATCCGTCCTTTAAAGGACATGTGTGGTAAAATCCATTTCCACCTTTTTAGTCGTCCCTCGACCATCTCTAAAACATTGTCCCAGTTCTTGCACTTAAAAGAATCATCACCAAGATACACACCAAGATATTTAAAACCTCCCTTGTTCCATCTTAACCCCTGAGGTAGAATGAGCTGTCTGCTTAACTCATCACTGGTTGCTAAAGTTTCACTTTTTCCCCAGTTGACTTTAGCAGAGGATACTGTACCAAACACATCAGCAGTTTCAACAAGGACATCAATATCATCTTGTTTTTTTACAATGACAACAACGTCATCAGCATAAGCAGACAATTTAAAAACTTGTTGACAACCAGGGAGATTTATACCTGAAAGGCGCCGTCTCAGTTTGTGTAGAAGAGGCTCTATTGCCATGGAGTAGAGCATGCCAGACAGGGAACAGCCCTGTCTGACCCCCCTCCCAACCTTAAAAGGAGCGCTTAACCCACCGTTAATCTTTAGTACACTCTCAATGTCACTGTACATGACCTGGATCTTGGCTATGAGACCAGAGTTGAACCCAAAAGCGTTCAGTGTCTGCCACAAGTACTGATGTTCAACTCGGTCAAAAGCCTTTTCTTGATCTATAGAAATCAGACCAAGCTGAACCAAACTGGAGAGGTCCAAAATGTCCCGAATTAGAGAAACATTGTCAGATATCAGCCTGCTGGGTACACAATAGGTCTGGTCAACGTGAATGATATGCTCCATCACTTTTCTCAGCCTCGTGGCCAACACCTTGGACAAGATTTTATAATCCGTGCAGAGCAGAGCTACTGGCCGCCAGTTCTTTATTTGCTGTAGATCCCCCTTCTTGGGGAGGAGTGTGAGGACCGCTCTCCTGCAGCTCAGTGGTAAACATCCTTTGTTAAAACTGTCTCTGAGAACAAGTAGCAAGTCTTGGCCGATCACAGGCCAGAAAGCCTTGTAGAAATCTGCAGGAAGACCATCAATCCCTGGAGCTTTTCCACTATCCAGGCTCTGCAGCGCCGCAGCTAGCTCGTCTGCAGAGATCTGTGCATCCAGCTCAGCGTTGGCCTCCATGGGAACCTTGGGTAGACCCTCATAGAAGGACTGCGCCACCTCTGGTCTCTCCTGGAACTCCTCCTTGAAGAGCTCCTTGTAGAAGGCGACTGCACAGCTCCGTATCTCTCCCGACTCCTGCAGCAGCTGCCCAGTGTCGGACCGCAGGGACAAAGAAAAAGTGAGAGGGAGCATCCATTTTAGCCACATACTGGAAACGGGAACGAACCAGAGCTCCTTGAGCAGAGAAACCAAGCAGGTCTGACAGAGCTGATTTTTTCCTTTTGAGAACTTTAATATGTTCTCTTTCTCCTGTGGAAGCTGCTAAATCCTGCAGCGCCACTATTTCTCTCTCCAGAGCTCTTATAGACCTGGTCATGTCCCTTGTGACATTGAGAGTGTACTGTAGGCACAGATGTTTTATTTTACCCTTCCCTATATCCCACCACTGCTGTAAAGAAGTGTATAGAGATTTTGTCTCTGTGTAATTCTTCCAAAACAAAGTGAAAGCATTCCTAAAAACAGTATCAGATAGCAAGGCTACATTGAAATGCCAATAGGCACTGCTACATTTAACATTCTTGACAAAAATAGAAACCTGAACAAGAGAGTGATCTGAAACACCTACTGGGTGTATAGAGCAACTCTGAAGCACATTGGTCTGATGTCTAAAACAGTAAACTCTATCAAGCCTGGCCATGGATAGAGAGTTATCTCTAGCATGGACCCAAGTGCACTGCCGCTGTGTGGAGTGAAAATGCCTCCAAGTGTCACATAAGTTGTTTTCTTCAATTAATTTGATTAGACAGCTCTTGGAGGCTCCATGTGGTTCTGGATGGTTCCTGTCTAGAGTTGCGTTTGCTGTACAGTTAAAATCGCCACCCAGGAACAAGTAACCTTCCCCACTGCAGTTGTTGACAACAGTGTTTAAAATGTCTAAAAAAAACACTCTTTCTGTGCCTACGGTGGGAGCATAAACATTAATGATTTTAATTTAATTTTTACATTTTCGAACACAGCTTGTATTTTCAACAAGCGACCTTCAATAATGTTTTCAGTGACACAAGAACTGGGTAAAAAACCGCTAGAAAACAGGGCCCATATTCACAAAGAATCTTAAGGCTAAAAGTAGCTCCTAACAGGCGAATTTAGGAGCAACTCCTAAAAATAATGGGCGTGTCAGTCGTAACTTTAGGACTCCTAATTTTTGAAAATAAGAGTTATTCACAAAACATTTTAAGCCTAAAAGTAGCCCCTAAGTCTGGGAGACCTTAGAAGTAGTCCAGAGGACTCCTAACTCGCTAAGACCTGGTCACAGCCAAATGTTTTGGAGACGCTAAATGACTGAAATGAATTATTAAAACGATGTCAGATGGACCGTGAAGGGACTGAAGTTGTGGTTGAGTTGGTGAGGGACGCAATAACGTTCCCAACCAACCGAAACAATCCAATAACGCCAGAGTTAAAATACACACCGGTATTTGGCTACGGGGAAAATGCAGCTCTTCGCACGGGACTAGTATTACCTGGGGACCTCAAGTGATTTAGAATTTATCCCACTACGTCCGTGTTTCGTGCGGCGCATTCGCACAGGATAAGCAAAGTCTGTGTTTTACTGACATTATCATCCGGGTCGATCGCACCGAAGCCCCTGCTGGAGCAGCACAACTGTTATATATGGATATTTTTAATATAATAACTGGTGAGCCTGTTGAAAGATGGAAAAATGTTCCTTACCGCATGCTGCCATGCATGTAATCCATCTAATCATCTTTCGAAATTTCGCTCTTCTGATGAGCCTCCTGAATTTGCACCCAAAATGCTGTCAAAACTTTCATTTATAATTCCCAACGCAGCCTCCATAATTCTCGACCGGGAAAAAGGTGGAAAACACAAAAAACCTTAAGAAAAACAAAAAACGATCCCAAATCACAGAGATGCCGATTCGCACGGGACTGATATTATCACATGACCTCTGTGTTTGGTGAAATATGATAGGTAATTTGCGGTGGAATTTTTACTTTACAAATTATGGACATGGCAGATTCACACGGGATTAAGATCACAGACGACCTCCGCAATTATTAGAAATTACTGGAGGTCCCCAGGTTATACTAGTCCCGTGTGAATAGGGCTTTTGTCAATCGGAAAAAGTTGCATTCCATCAATACACAAATTGTCTTTGATGCATGTTACAATATACTGGACATTGTTGCGAAATGGCCCGGATCAACACACGATTCCCGAATTTTAATGGAGAGTGGTTTGACGCAGCTTTTCGAGCAAATGCCGCTTTTATTGGCAATTCACGTTTTTCATCGGAATCTTCTAATTTGTAGTTTTTGTCCGAAGCGTTTTTGTTGTGGGGGGGGGGGCACTTAATTCTCATCATAAACACATTTCTTTATCCAATATCTTTCCATAGGCTTTGTCATGGGCTTGCAGGCAACTTCCTTATTTTCACTTCATGCATTGCGTAGCCTAAATGACTTTTCAATGGGCTGCCCTGTCACTCAACAGCCAATCACCGTTGTCACCGCTTCTAAGTGCGTCCTTATAAAATGACGTCATCCATAGCAACAGAGAGTTACTTCTAGTTTAGGAGTTCACTGTTTTCATAACTAAAAGTAGGTCTCAGCGGGTTTGTGAATTACTTTTAAGAAACGACTCCTACATAAAAACTTTTAGTCCGATTTAGGAGTACTCCTAACGTTAAGATAAAAGTCTTTGTGAATACGGGCCCAGGACAGCAACTCCTCCACTGCTACTGCTCTTATGGCTGAGGACGACTTCTCCATCCCACCCCCTTCTCCATGCAGGCTCATTTTCTGCTGTGCTGTGCGTTTCTTGCAGAAAAACTACATCTAGTTTTCTACCTTTGAACAAACTGAAAAGAGCAGCTCTCTTTACTTCCTCTCTGGCACCATTAATGTTTAAAGAGCCCAGCTTGATGTCACACATTGTGAAGGAAAGGCTGCAACCAAACAAGGCTGAGAGGAACACGCAGAAAAAGGAGGACAACAGAAAAAAAAACTCATTAATGAGCAATTTGTGACCGAACTTTTACCACCAGCTTTTTGAGGCGATACACCTCTTGGTCAGTGAACGCCTGCTGGCCAGGGCATCCTGCATTTTTTGAGAAAAATTTTACAGAGTCAAGGAACAGCTGTAGATCTGGGAAATATTCCTCCACTTTAACTAGTCTCATGCCTTATGTTTCTTGTAAAAACGAGTGGATTCTGCTGAAGGAGTAAACACTCTGCACCTCCAGCTGTGAGCTCCCTGTGACATCACCTCCACTGTCCTGTGTGCTCACCAGACTGTCCTCTGGCTGAGAGGAGGAGCACGCAGGGGTTGTCTTTGATACCTTAGACACCTGCTCACTGTTTGGTTTACTTTCTGGATTTTTTCTTTTGATTGACAGTTTAGAAACATCATCATCATTCATAACTTCTTCCTCATACAACACAGACTCCGCCACTCGGGTCGCGGTGTGACCAATATTTACATGCAGCTCTGTTACTGTCTGCTCACCCTCCTGACTCATCGGCAGGGGCAGTTCTAGGGGGGGGGCCAACAGGGGCCAGTGCCCCCGTAACTCTGAGTCTGGACCCCCCTGTGGCCCCCCTGACAGGGAGTTTGCATTAATAATACAATGACAGATTTCTTGCAATGATTTTGTTCTGAAGGGAAAGGCAGAAATAAAGTGTCTCAGCAGTTTACTACCCAATCAAAATTGTTGAAATTGTAAACACTGCTTTGTCTGAATGAGGCATTTATCTTTTTTTCCGGGTTGTATGTGCCCCCTAACAGAAAAGCCGGCCCCAACCTGGCCCCCCTATTAAAACTGGTCTAGAACCGCCACTGCTCATCGGACCCTCAATGACCTCGTCTTCCCGATCACTGTCAGCCCTGTTTTCCTTCTAAGTGTCCTGCGTGTTCCTCTGCGGCTCGGCCGGCACAGAGGCTCCGCCGCTGGCCCCGACAGGCGGCAGAGCCGCGGCAGGAGCCGCCGGCCGGCTTCCTCCGGCTCTCTCCGGACACGAGCGGATCAAATGCCCTTCAGCTCCACAGCCAAAACACTTCATTGTGTCCGAGGACACATGCACAATGTAATCGTAATCATCGATCTTGAATCTGAAAACCAAATTCAGCTCCTCGTTACATTTTTTAAGGACCATGAAAACTTGTCTCCTGAAAGACACGACATGCTTCAGATGAGGAGACTTGCAGCTGATGGGGATCATCTTCACGGGGGACACCAGCTGTCCGTGCCTCGCCAGCTCTTTTTCTAATAGCTCATTCTTCAGAAAAGGGGGAACATTAGAGATAATTACTTTTTTGCCGGGTTAACTAGTGATGACACAGGGGTGAAAGAACCTTTTATAACTATCCCGCTCTCCAGCAACTGATTAACTTTGTCTGTGCTGTCCAGAAAAACCACCACCGCGCTGTTCATTCTGGACGCAGATTTTATACTTTCATAACCCACCACCTCACCTACAGCCAGGCTGCACTCCTCCACGGAGCAGCCGACCGCCGGAGAAAGTTTGACGGCTGTCGGCGCGTCAGCATGGTCAAGCCGGAGCCTCCAGCTGCAGCCATGCTGAGCAGCCGCGCTGCTTCCACAAACACACAAACAAAACTCCTCCAAACAACACCCAACAACAACTACACTGACTGTTTCACAAGAGGAGAAAAAAACAAACAAAAAGGAGTCAGAAAATTCAAAATCTCAGCAACACACTCACTCGCACTCACCACACTCACTCCCAGCATGCACTCTGACAGAGAGAGATCTCTCTCTCTCTCTCTCTCTATCTCTCTCTCTATATATATATATATATATATATATATATATATATATATATAGAGAGAGAGAGAGAGAGAGAGAGAGAGAGAGAGATCTCTCTCTCTCTCTCTCTCTCTATATATATATATATATATATACATATATATATATATATATATATATATATATATATACATATATATATATATATATATATATATATATATATATATATATATATCTATAGAGATAGATATCAATTTTCAATTTTCAATTTCAATGTGCTTTATTGGCATGAATGTTTGGTGAACAATATTGCCAAAGCTTCAAGGATGAAACAATTCATTAAATAGATTAACATAGATAGATAAATAAAAAGAAAAAAGAAATGGCAAAATGGCATAGAAGTAATTAACATTTGTTGAGAATCAATAAGGAAAGAAACAATTAACAAGAATATATTAATTCAATAAGGTGCGAATCAAATGTAAAAAATAACAATAATAAAATAAATAAATAAAAATAAAATAGAAAAATAAATAAATAAATAAAAATACAAATAAAAACAACAACAAAGAAACAGATCAAGAACAAAAACCCCAAACAAACAAACAAACAAACAAACAAACAAAAAGCCCACATGGAGTAGAGGAGGTGATTGGTGAGTGAGGAGACAGGCTGCTGTCATGTGTTGTTGTACTGCTTGTCTCTCAGGCTGTGACAGGCTCTCACATATCTGGCTGCTTCTATGGCGCTGACACTGTTTTCTCCAAGTACATGTTGCATTTTTATCTGGTCAGACAGTGAATCAAAGTCTTGGAGTTTGCATTCAATTTGTTTAAAGAACTAATGTCTTTGTATGCGCTACACTGTAGCAGGAAATGTGTCTCAGTCTCCAGCTGTCTGTGTGGACAGAGCCGACACAGCCGGGCCTCTCTGGGCAGCCAGGTCTGCCGGTGTCGGCCCGTCTCTATGGCCAGGCTGTGGTCACTGAGTCTGTACATGGCTAAAGTCTTTCTCAGTTTCCCATCAGTCACGGTGGTCAGGTACTCTGCCAGTGTGTACTGTCTGTTTAGATCTGAATAACATTGAAGTTTGCTTTGAGTTTTTGTGGTGGATGTCCAATAGTTAATGTAATTTTTCTTTCTCTTTAGCTATAATCTGGTTGGTCCAGATTTCTTGGGGGCGGTCCTGAGGCCTGGTGCTGTTAGAGGAGGTGAGCCTCAGGACCAGCTGGCTGAGGGGACTCCTCTCTATCTGCTCCTCTTGGAGATGGAGAGCTTTGTAGTGGTAGGAGTTTGGGTCACTAGCTTTTAGGTGTTTGTAGAATTTGATTGCTCTTTTTTGTATCCTAATTAAAAGGGGAAATTGGCCCAGTTCAGCTCTGCATCCATTGTTGGGGGTGTTCCTGTGAACTCTGAGGATGCTCTTACAGATCTCAGTGTGCAGGGTTTCCATTGGGTTTTTGTCCCATTTTTCAAAGTCTTGGTTTACAAGAGGACCCCAAACTTCACTGCCATAAAGTAGGATTGGTTCAATTATAGATTTGAATATTTTCAGCCAGATTCTAACAGGTATATCGATTTTTGAAGACTTCTTTATAGCGTAGAAAGCCCTTCTTCCTTTGTCTCTGAGATCATTCACGGCCAGATTGAAATTCCCTGTTGAAGTAATCTTTAGTCCTAAATATGTGTAGCTGTGTGTGTGTTCTATGTCAGTGGAGCCCAGTAAGAACCTGTGTGGGTTTCCCTGACACCTGGGTCGTTTCTGGAAGACCATAATTCGAGTCTTTTCCAGATTGACTGTCAGGGCCCAGGTCTGACAGAAGGTTTGCAGATGATCCAGTTGTTGTTGTAATGCCTCTTTAGATGGAGCGAGCAGTATCACATCATCTGCAAACAGTAGACATTTAATTTCTGTGTCAGACAGGGTGACACCAGGGATCTCTGAGTCTTCCAGGGATTTGGCCAGTTCATCAATATAAATGTTAAACAGGGTGGGGCTCAGACTGCAGCCCTGCTTCACTCCTCTACTTTGGGGGAAGAAGTCAGTTTCCATGTTGCCAATTTTCACAGCACATTTATTATTTGTGTACATTGTTTTAATGATATCGTAGGTTTTCCCCCCGACACCTTTCTCAATCAGTTTCAGGAACAGACCGTTGTGCCAAATAGAGTCAAATGCTTTTTTGAAATCTACAAAACAAGAATGAATTCTGTTGTTGTTTTTGTGGACGTGTTCATTAATGAGGGTGTGGAGGGTGTAGATGTGGTCTGTAGTTCGATGTTGTGGTGTAAAACCAATCTGACTCTTGCTCAGGACATTGTGCTCACTGAGGAAGTTTTGCAGACGGCTGTTTAATATGCTGCAGAATAACTTCCCCAGGTTGCTGCTGACACATATGCCTCTGTAACTGTTTGGATCAAATTTATTTCCATTTTTAAAGATTGGTGTGATGATTCCTTTGCTCCAGATGTCAGGGAAATTTCCAATGTTTAGAACCAGATTGAATAATTTTAATATGGCGATGTTGAATTTATGGTCACTAAATTTCAACATTTCATTTAAAATGCCATCAGGACCACTGGCCTTCCCTGGTTGTAGGGCCTGGATTTTAGCCTGCAGCTCCTCTTCAGTAATTTGGTAGTCTAAAGGGTTTTGACTGTCTTTAACGACTGATTCTAGAGTTCGTAGTTTGTTGAGGAGATCATTTTGGGCCGAATTCAGTGTAATAGAGCTATACAGGTTTTCAAAGTGTTGTTTCCATATTTCACCATTTTGAATAGCCAATTCTTCCTTCTGTGGTTTGCTGAAAGAGTGCCATTTTTTCCAAAAAAATGGTCTAATTGAGATTGAATTGTTTGATGTCTGATTGCTTTCTGGTAGTCGTCCTTGCTATTGGTCATCCATCTATAAGATTGTTTTGTATAGTTCAATTTAGTGGGTTCTGCTGCGTGAGGGTCTGTTACTGTCTTTCTAATGTAGAGTGTTATTTATGGTCAGATAGGGGTGTGAGGGGGCTGACTGTGAATGCTCTCAGACAGAAGGGGTCCAGGTCTGTAATGCTATAGTCTACGGTGCTGTTGCCAAGAGGAGAGCTGTGTGTGTAGAGACCATAGGAGTCCCCTCGAAGCCGACCGTTAACCATGTACAGACCCAGTGTTCGACACAGCTGCAGCAGTTGGTGCCCGCTTTTGTTGACAGTTTTGTCAAAGTTGTTCCTGTGGGGGTAAGAAGGGAGGGGGATGCTGATCTGGCCAGGTATATGTTTGTCTCCCTATGGGGTAATAGAATCTGGTTCTATACCGGTCCTGGCATTAAGGTCCCCACAGATCAGTACACTTCCCTGGGCCTGGTAGTGACTGATCTCATCTTCCAGAATGGAGAAACTGTTTTCATTGTAGTAAGGGGACTCTGATGGGGGGATGTATGCTGCACACATGAATATGTCTTTATCAGTGGCAACTACTTCTCTTTTTATTTTGATCCAAATTTAAAATTCGCCTATTTTGATTAATTGTATTGAGTGTACAAGGTTTGCCTTATACCAAATCAGCATTCCTCCTGAATCCCTGCCCTGGGTTACTCCTTTCAGTTTGGTGGATGGGAACACTATCTCTCTGTAGCCTAAGGGACAACCAGTGGGCAAGTCTCCTCTACTCCAAGTCTCTTGCAAAACTAACACATCTGTATCTCCTAACTCTCTGGTGAAGTCTGGGGTTCTGCTCTTAAGGCCAAAAGCAGAGGACCTCAGACCCTGGATGTTCCAGCATGAAATAACGAGTGATTTAGATTTCATTTATCTAAACAAAGAAAAAAAAACCTCAAAAAGCATTCAATGTTAAAATGAGATAAACTTCCAAAAACACATTAACTATATCAATATCAATTTCAATTTTCAGTTTCAATCCATTAATATGAAATAACATTTTTTTTTATTTTTTTTTTTCAGAACACAACACTGTTTTTTTTTTTCTTTTCTTTTTAAGAATAAATAGATAAATAAAGAAATGTATAAAAAGATAAATAAATAAATAAACACATTTGCCTATTGTGGTACCTGACCTATCAGGTGAGAGCAGAGCAGGCCGAGCATCTGCTGGATGTCTCTCAGCTCGTTGTGTGGGGGTGTGGTGGTGGGTTCAGGGGCAGGGGGGGTGGTGAGGGTATGGCCTGCTGCTCTCCTCACTGCCTGAGCATAGCTTAGTGGGCCAGGGTGTAGCTCCTGTCGCTGCGGTTGGCGTGGGACCCTTGGGGGCAAGAGTGGCTCTGGTCTGGTTTGAGGGGGATTATAGCTGCCCTGGTGGGGTCTTAGTGGGACATGGTGTGGAGGAAGGTGAGGATGATCTGGTCTCCATTGGGGTTGTCTGGTTGGTGGTCCAGTGGGGGGCCTTGTTGGTCTGAGGGGGTTGTGGGTCGAGCTGCTCCTTCTGTGGGGTGTTGATTGGTCTCTGTTGAGAGCGACGTCTTTCAGTGTCCGGGCGAAGATGGGGACTGTGTTTTTAAACAGGTGGACATGGTCGTAGAGACAGTTGACATCCAGGGTGGGGTGGTGGGCCAGGTGGACGTTGGGCCTTAGGACACAGTCTCTGGACATGCTGCTGTTGATCCTGTGGATGGTGTCAGGGTGGAAGTCTTTCCTTGGTAGCAGGGTTGACATGACCACTCTGCTGTTGGGGAAGGTGGTGGAGGTTTTCTCTATCACTCTTCTGAGTGACCCTGACACTCTCTCCTGCTGGCTCCTCAGGTCGTTTGAGCCAGTGTGGATGATGATGTGGCTTGGAGATCCCAGCCGCTCCTCTGACAGCAGGTCCATGGCATGTTGGGTGTTTGGACACCAGAGTTTAGCCACTGTGTGGGTGGGGAAGAGTTTCTTCTCATTTATGAATTTGCCATTGGAGTCGATGAGGATGACAATGTCTGGCTTCTCTCTCTGCTGTGCTGGTCTGGGGGGATGAGGGGTGGTGTTGATCTGTGGGTTGGTAGGAGGTCTGGGTGTGGTGTTAGACTGTGAGCTAGAGATGGTGCTGGGGGTAGAGGGAGGGTGTTGAGTTCGTGGGTCCTGGTTGTTGGCAGTGGGGCTCACAGGGTCCTGGTTGAGGTCTGGGTATGAGTCCAGCTGCTCTTTCAGGGCCCATGTAGCTCTCTCTTTCTCCTGAAGCTCCTCTGACAGAGCAGTCAGCTCTCTCCTGTAGCTCTCTCTCTCTCCTCTCAGCTCCCTCACTCCTCTGTCAGAGCTGTCAGCAGTACCATGTGGTTCTCTCGATCTTGCTGCAGCTCTCTTACCTCGGTCCTCAGGGTGGTCAGCTCTCTCTTGTAGTTGTCTCTGTCCTCTCTAAGCTTGGTCAGCTCTGTGCTGATGATACAGGAGTCTTGGTGTCCTGTGGTGTTCTGGGTCGGCTGTTGGCTGAGCAGTTCTCTTAATTGTACCAGCTCTCTCTCCAACTCTGTGAACTTCACCTTCATGTCAGTGATGGTGTGGTTCAGCTGGGGGTCCTGGGCCTGTTCTGGGTTGGTGGACTCGCTCTCCTCAGGGGGCTGGTCAGTGGTGGGGATGGTGTCTGTTGCTGGCAGAGTATGGCTGTTGTCGGTGGGGGTGGACTTCTCCTGTTGGGCCCTTTCCTTTATAAGGGGAAAGTCCAGCTCAAATTGTTTGAGGTTCCCCTGCACCATGACAGTCCCGTTCTTATATAGGTTGACTGTTGTCATGACGGAGTCTGGATCTTCTACCTCTCTGATTTTTAGTTTCCAGCCGTTACATATCCCCTCTTTCTTCACAGAGGGGTAGTGGGCACTGATGGAGGAGTGCCATGCTAGTGGCTGGAAGATCAGATTGCTGATATCTCCACTCTTATATAGGTCAGAAAAGAGTGTTTCAGGTTTTTCCTTCAACGCTTTTTGTTTGTAGGCCTTCCTGGCACTTTCATTTTTAACCTCTTGAGGGTAGAGGAGAGGAATAGCCTCTGTACAGGCAGTGGGAGGAGCCATGGGAGGAGCCATGGGCCTCTGCTGCTGCTGCTGCTGCTGCTGCTGCTGCTGGTATTCCTTGGTAACGGTTGCTAGGGCTTGGTTTGTTGTGAGCTAGCTGACCAAACAACTCCAAGCTAGCTTTGGTTTATTTAGTTTTTAACAGTTATTGTTAAAAAATGTTACAAATATTTTCATAGTTTGCATTGTTTTCTTCATGTTCTCACTCACTTGATTTTTCTTTTTTTTTTTGAGGGGGGGGGATTTCCTCTTCTTAATCTGGTGTCAGTTAGCCATCAGGGCAGATAAGTTAACTGAGTTCCTCTGGCAGTTGGTTAGCTGTTGGTTAGCTGTTGGTTAGCTGTTGGGTAGCTTTTCTCTTTGGCTTTGCTGTTGCTGGGTTTTTTGCTTCCAGGGTGGTAATTCCTTTCAGCAATTGTGTCTTCTTCTTTTCTTCTTCTTTTAATTCTGTCAAAAATGTGAGAGTTTATCTCGTTTTAAGACGGAAAAAAGTGAGGATCTTCAGGAGCTCATGATGATGCTGTTGCTTTCTTTCGCTCTCTCTCTCTCTCTCTCTCTCAGTTCTTCTGTTTTCTTTTCTGTTTTTCTTCTTTCTGCATTCCTCTAAAAGTGTGTCTTCTTCAAAATTTGACGGAATTGAAAGTTTATCTCATCTTAAAATTAAAAAAAAGAGGTAATCTTCAGGAGCTCATGTTGCTGAAGAGGTAATCTTCAGGAGCTCATGTTGCTGCTATCTCTCTCTCTCTCTCACTCTCTTTCTCTCTCTATATATATATATATATATATATGAGATATATATATATATATATATATATATATATGAGATATATATATATATATATATATATATATATATATATATATATATATTAGAGATATATATAGATATATAGATATATAGAGAGATATAGATATATTAGAGATATATATATATATCGATATATTAGATCTATATCTATATCTATCTATCTATCTATCTATATATATATATATATATATATATATACATATATATATATATATATACATATATATATAAATCTCCAGCATGTGACACCCCCTTATTCATTTATTAGTCTTACTTGACCCATTAATACGCTAGCATCGTAAGTTCCCATCAGTGCTCAATACTAATACACACAAGAAACATCAGCAGCAAATTATATATATATATATATATATATATATATATATATATATATATATATATATATAATATATATATATATATATAATATATATATATACATATATATATATATATATATATATACATATAATATATAATATATACATATATATATATATATATATATATATATATATATACATGTTTGGTCAGTAGTTTTTTTTCACTGGGCTATACAAGGGCAGAGCTGGAATCATGTGTAGAGCTGGAATCATGTAAGCTTTGCTTTCTCTATTTTGTTCTATCTTTTAAGAGACTGGTTTCTCCAGTCCCCTCTGCAGTCTGAACGACCCTCTGGGGCTGCAGGCCAGTCATATGTGTTAAATATGACGTGTGTGAGTTAATCCTTAGAATTCCTGCTCCAGTCTTCCAGGAGACTGTTAATTATGGATTTAAACACTCACACACCTTCAGTGCCCCTCTTGGAAAATATGAAAAAAAATTACCACCTGAAAAATGTCACTGTTAGATACACCAGTACACACACACACACACACACACACACACACACACACACACACACACAAGGACTCAATCACTTAAATACTGTGAAAGACATCTAATAATGTGCAATAATAATGTGCAATAATTAATATGCAAATTTCACGGTGCAATTAATATTCTTACTTATTTACTTTACTATTTATTTAATAAAACTCTTATTCTTACCCTTCCCCTAACCACTCCCTACCACATGTCTAGAAAAAGAGAAAACAAAAGTATGTGCCACAAACTTGGAAGTACCTTCATATCTGTAACCATTGTGGAGTTGGGAAACACAAACGTATAGGAAATTGATTTAACAGATTTGTATCTTTGGCTAGAAAGGTCATATACTTATGGAAAAAAAAAAAGCTTTTTCATGGATGGCCAAATGAGGCTGTGTTTGAAGGTGGGACGTCAGGGATATTTAGGTTTGTTGTGAACTCCGATATTCCAGGGTATAATTGGCTGTTTTTGACTATTTTTGATTTTGCCATTATATTTCATCTTAAAAGCTATTTACTTGGTGTCATTATTTTCAGCACAACCTCACATGTGTGACTGTACAGTTATTTTTTTTATTTTGACATACTGTATTAACACAATGGACCTAAAATCACACAAAAAAAAACATGAAATCCGAATAGAAAAAGTTAGATTTTTTTACTGTGAAAACCACAAATATGTTTAACAAATCATTTTTTTTTTTTTTTTTTTTTTTACTTATAATGCAAATATAAATTGTTGTTTATCTAAATGTGTGCATACATAAAACATAAAAATTTACAAAGTTATATGTAACTATTTACATTTAAATGCAGGCAATGCTCAGGTCTGCCTGTGCTCCCTCCAGCTGAATGAAGAGCTGGACTGCCTGCTCCACATTCAGCTTCTCCTCATTATTCTGACTCATTAAACAAAAAAACGACTCCACTACTCACTAAACACACTACACCAAACACTACATAACACACTAACTACACACTCCAAACACGCTAAATGTCACAAATCTCTCAACTCTCACACACACCGACCGTCGTTGCATGTCAATCATCCGCCTAGGTCCCTCCCACAACTTCCTGTTCCTGAACAACCAAACTTGCTGCTTGGACACTTTCGTGACAAAAGCCCGTTTTTACCGTTTCTTCCTGCACCAGACACAAAGCAAACGTGACGGCAATGTTCGCGAAAAAGCGTGGCGGACATTATTTATCCTAGGTCCAGTTTTGGACGTGCTGATGCTTCCGGTCCGTCGCTTCGGGAGGTGGGCCGTGTAGCTAGCGGCTAGCGGCTAGCTGCTAGCTAGCGGCTAGCTACACACGAACATCCACAGATTCCGATTCCACTTTGTTGTCCGCGCGTCTCCGGATCTCCTCAGACCCGAACAGACTCGGTCCGGAATCGTTTAATCTCATTAATCCACAACAGTCAGTTTAGATGCACAGAACGGGACCGAACCGCCGGCAAAGTCCCGGTCCAGCTCGCGCCGCTGCAGGTATAAATCTGCTTGTTTCTTAAGGTGGGGGGTCGCGGTGGGCTCTGCAGTGATTGGCTCTGGTGCGCGCGTGGCCACGGTGTGCAGTGATTGGCTCTGGTGCGCACGTGACTGTAGTGGCTCCGGTGGACATGCTCGTGGAATTTGTAAAGCATTTATGAAATTATTTATTAACGGTATCATTGCAGTCCAAACAAATGCGAAATAGCACACCCTCGAACCACGCAGCAGCCATGTTGAAACCCTCAGGTCAGTCTGATCCTGATCCGCAGAGATATTTGAGGAATACACACACACACACACACACACACACACAGACAGAGGTTATTTGCTTTTATAGAGAGATATGGTGTACATGAAAATTACACAAACTAGATGCACAATGGCGCTCTTGCTTGCAGTTATTTCGGAGGAAAGCCGCTGCCGCCGCCGCCGCCGCCACCGCTGTCCTTCTACTTCCAGCTCCAGCCCCGGGAAAAAAGTCTAATAGAGTGTTGCACCAAAATCTGTAACCCCACAAAAAAATGTTCTCTCCGTCTAAGTATTCTAAATTTGTCGTTTCACCTCAACACCCTGTTCTTTGTACAGGGTTTTAAAACAAAAACACTGTCTTAATTCAACAATAAAATAGGATCAAAACCACCCTAAAAATTGAACTGAGATTATGAAAAAAAACATAAAAGATGTCAAAATGATGTTGTACACACCTAAAACTTCTAGCTCTTGGGACTTCATTAAAGTTAAAATGGTGTCTCTATGCTAAAGTATGCCAGAGCTGTAGAGCTTCAAAGAACTGCTCTTATTAAAAATGAATGGGATTTTTTGGTCATAAAAACCCTAATAACTTTTTTTTTAAAAATACGTATATATATATATATATATATATATATATATATATATATATATATATATATATATATATATATATATATATATGTGGGGGTTTGTCAAAAGTCCTAGAAGGAGTAGCGAATGGAAAGTTGTACAGAAGATGAAGAATATTAAATGCGCAAGATAACAATAGATGTGCCTTGCATTGCATGCAGGCCCATCCAATACAGTTTTTCCCCATTTGCTAAAACACATTTCTTGAAACCTCCACCCATTTTCTCAAAACTTTAACAGAAATCCAAAAATTCAACCTACATTTACAAATCCCCAGACTTTTCTATTAAAATCAAACTATCACCTCCAAACCAGTTATCATGTGTTCAAAACCAAACATTTTGTTCAGATTATACACACAGCAAGTAAAAATATATATTCACCACAAAACATTCATTAGATACTACATAAAATTATTTAGGACACAGCACCCACGGCACATAGTTAACAGAAAACATTTATTATAAATGCATTTAGCAAAAAATTATAGTCTACAATCCTACATTCAGCACTTTCGTAACCAAAAAATTAAAAAATGATAAATGAAAAGCACATTACTGCACAAACAAAGTCACTGAGATTCATACTCCAATATTATGTCTGTGTCCAGGGTCCAGCCAGAGGACTTCATCCAAGTCACAGGCAGTATTTTCCCTTGCCTGGCAACAGGAGAAAAACTGTCTGGTGTGCCGAACTCAGCTTTGACTAGACTTAACAGTTATATCATCACAGGCCTGTTACATTGCCTAGACTAGTGTATTTACAGCATATTCACTCCAGATTTATGTATTACAATATAGTTTACAGTACTACACTTACTTTCACATACTGATATCTAAAATGTTTGACTCTTGCAGAGTTGCACTCAAACAGTACTCTGTACACTTGTTTCATGCTAAGTCTGTTGCATTGGAGGACATGGTCAATAGCTGACAGAGACACACTGTTGATTCCTTTAAAGTTAACATTGTCTTCAATCACTCTCTGCTGGATTTCAAAAAGTCAACAATGAATGCTTCTTGTTGTTCGGAGAAAAGAGGAGTCCCTCCGCCCTCATTTGGTCGTCTTTAAATTCTACAAATGGGAAAATGCACTTACAAACCTAAACAGCCAGTAAAAATAGTATTGTAATGAACGTTAGAGGCCCTCTGGTGCCTGAAGTAAAACAATTTGTACACACTCAAGATTAAAAAAAAAAATACTAAAAATAATGCACTGAACATTATATATGAGCTAGAAGCCCTCTACAAGTGTGTTAGCCATTGTGTTGCAAATCAAAAGCCTATGCTTGTAGTGGATGTACCAGGTCCAGCCGCAGGCCTGGTGCAATACATGTCATGAACAACAGTGTTGTGCCTGAACGCATTCAATGAACGATCGTTCATGAACGCGTTCATATTTTGGGCGAACGTGAACTGAACGTACGTATTTCTGCCTGATAAACGTTAACGCGTAAACGCGTTCATTCTGGCGTTTATGAATGGCGTGTTCTCACATTTTAACTTCTTTCAAGACAGTGCCAGATTTCCATCGAGCCTTCCAGGCGAAAACAGGCTAAAACACACCGTGAACAGGCTTTAATATGTAGCGGAAAAACACCCAATATAGATGTTGTGTATAAAAAGGACGCTGGACAAGAGGTTTGTGCAACTCGCTTTACTTTCGATCAAAAAGAAACAACTATTTCAGACAGAAGTAGCTGCATACCAAACATGCAATGAGGCATTACCAAACGAACACAGATGAATTCGTCCTGATGAATTTGTCCTGAACGGACAGAACACTGGCAACACAGCCACCACAGAGTTGCACCGCGCATGCGTCATCAATGTGCTAAGCATGGAGACAAAAACAAATGAAGGCTTCACATCTTTCTTTTTATTGTGATATATCTAAACAGTTTTGATGGAGTGATGTTGAATCTCATTTTTTTTATGCTGCTAACTCTGTCCATTCTCTTACCCTTAAACATGTTATTTGCTACTATGTTAACCCAGAAGATAATGCTCTTGAACACATGATGAACTTTGTTATCTTATGCAAAATGTTTTATTCACAAACAAAAATTTGCAAAATCACGACCTAAATTTGCTCCTTTTCTCCTGGAACTGAGCTCTTTGCTTAAATTTCTGATTTTGTTAAATAACAAAAAAAGTAATACCTTACTGAGTCATTATGAAAAGTTTTTCCCTGAAGCCACTGTCTGAACTATCTATTTATTTATTATTTTACTTTTCCCTTTCTTCTTTTTAAAATTATTTATTTATTTACTTATTTATGTATTTCATTTTCAATTTGTACTCTATCCTGTACCGCAAACCTGAAACTGCACATTGAACTTAAGCAACCGGCGAGCCTTTCTAGGTATGTGCAAGTGACTAAAAAATCAACTCATGTATCTCAGGTTGATCAAACAAGTGCACAAAATCTCAACTTGGGCTCCTGTAAGTTTCAAAGGAGATCTCATCAAGCTCTCAATGAAGTCTCAGATTGTCTCAACTCTGGTGTCTCTGTTCAATCTCAGGCAGAGACATCAGAGAGGTCTTGTTATGAAATCGATCTACTCTCATTCCAGTCTCCTCAACTTATGTATCTCAGGTTGATCAATCAGGTGCACAAAATCTCAACTTGGGCTCCCTGTAAGTTCCAAAGGAGATCTCATCAAGCTCTCGATGAAGTTTCAGGATGTCTCAACTCTACCGTCTCTGTTTGATCTAAGGCAGAGACATCAGAGAGGTCTGTTTATGAAATCGATCTGTTCTCATCCCAGTCTCCTCAATTCATGTATCTCAGGTTGATCAAACAGGTGCATAAAATCTCAACTTGGGCTCCCTGTAAGTTTCAAAGGAGATCTCATCAAGCCCCTAATGAAGTCACAGATTAACTCAACTCTTGTGTCTCTTTTTGATCTCGAGCAGAGACATCAGAGAGGTCTCTTTATGAAATCGATCTACTCTCATTGAAGTCTCCTCAAGTCATGTATCTCAGGTTGACCTCACCTCGAGCAAATAAACAGCTCTCTGCAAGTGCTCACTGAAGTTTCATCCAGACTTAAAATGCCATTTTCCTAACATGCATACCAGTAGATTCCCACTCTATGGGTGCATTAGTCAGGTCTGCAATAGCCTATTTTTGTATCATTGCAACTTTGTTTCATAGACCACAAAACAAACCCTTTAAATGTCATGTATTAGGTCTATTTTATACTGTCAAATCAAACTATTGGTGGCTGGAGCACTATAAAGATACTATCTCAACACAGTATAATATCAACATAAAACCCTTGTATATTTTCATCTCCTGATGACTTTTACTTTTGTTTCTGACACTCATCACCATAGACATATATACATAGACACCTCATTGAGCGGGTTGGCCGGCTGCTGCAATACGTTGACTTTGCCGCCATATTGAAGGTGGCAGCTCAGCCCTGTGAACTATGACAAGTCAATGGATTTAACTTTATAAAGCCACCTTCTACAAAGTGCTATTAGTTAATGTAACTCATTTACACATTCACACACATACTAATATATTCAGGAAACAGATAGGAGCCAAAATGGATTTTTATAATGTTTTTCAGTGTTTACAGCTGCATATGTACATAACACTGTTACTGTGATGATACATGACAGTTAAATATTTAATCTGTGTATAATAACCAGATCTTGACATGTAAATGTGATGTCTGTGGGAATAAAAGGCACCAACGTCGTTTTTATAAATACAGTCTTTTTTGATCATCTAAGTACTAATAATAACAATCGTGGAGACAAACAATTAACAAAGTCTGCAAATCAAGATAAGAAACTGCAACTGGCAGTGAGCCTGTTGTCTTTTCTTTTAGCAGTGAAGAGATATACTCTATGACAGAACATTATAAAATGTTATATTGCATAACATAATATTTCATGGTAAAAAAAAAAACTAAAGTTGCAGTTGGCTACTTTTATAAATTTGCAGCATATATAGTTTTTATTATTATTATTATTATTATTATTATTAGTTTTATTTATTTATTATTTTGGGATTTTTAAATTTATTTTCTGCATATTCTTGACTTTGATGTCACATTTACATGTCAGGAAGTGGTTATTATAGACACAGATTAAATATTCAACTGTCATGTATCATCACAGTAACAGCGTTGCATACATTGGCATATGGAAGCAAATGTGTACCATAATTCAAATTAAAATGCATTTACAGAAATGCTTTTTCATTTTCAGAATGTAGCTGCATTTTTTGACTCATAAATAAAATTAGTAATAAATCATACAAATTGCATTTTCATTTTCTTCCTCAAGACTGCTTATTATGTAACTTAATTCAAATGATAAGGAAAAGGACATTTAAGATTTAATTTTCAAAAGATGGCCCAGCAAATAGGTACCAAAATTCAATTTGAAATGTCAAATTTGAAAATTAAAATGCATTAGCCGAAATGCTTTCTCATTTCAAAGTCAGAGCTGCATTTTTGACTCATAAATAAAATTAGTAATAAATCATCAAGATTGCATTTTCATTTTCTTCTTCAAAACTGCTCATTTTGTTACACAAAGACAAAGAAAACTGCTTTTTCGTTTTGAAGCCCTCCCCCCGCAAAAAAAGGTCCAAAATTCAATTTGAATTCACAATCCCAAGCGGCGCAGGAGAGTGACGTCAGCGGCCTCTCTTCTTCTTCAGCCCCCAGTCTGACCGTGCTACGCATCTACGTTAGGGGGCGGCGGTGTGCTTATTCGACACTGGAGCACGAGAAGGGACAAGAGGAGAGTGTGAAGGCTGTGTTGGTAGCATAGACTGTGGTACATGTTTTCAGAAACAGCGGGGAAATCACCACCATGTCCAGTTCTGTACTGTGGTCAAGCCAGCCATGGTTCACGTTTGCTTGGTTAAATAAGCCGCACATTTTATTTTCCAGTGCGAAATTCTCTAACATTTACGGTGATCGTAATGAAGCCGCTCTGAAGAGCTGCTGGCAGTGACGGTGGGTCAGCTGGACAAATGGCTATGTTGAATTGAAATTATTTTATCATGCTAAATTTCCGAAATTGTATGAAAATTGCTCCAATGCGTTATACCGATCTTCGTGCATATTCAGACACAGCCTGATATGGGTTCTGAGCAAAGGAATGTCTGTTTTCTCTCCCGGTCTGTTGTCAGCAGGAGCGGGGGCTGCAGGCTCGCGCCTGGGTGAAGTGGGCTCAAGCCAGAGTTCAGTCGAGAGAGAAAAAATGTGTATTTCTTTTGCTCTGTGGGAGATCTCCCACAACAGAGTGGATGAGAAAGCAAGGGGGACAGATCTGCCCAGCATACATCAGAACGCAGAGTGCAGCCTACTTTGTCTGTGACCTGGTTCAGCACCCTGGACAGCTGCCTGCGTAACTGGATGTGGGAATTTGATGCATTTGAAGCCGCGACATTTGGTTTAGAAACGTCATATATAATAACATTGTTTCGAGTTGTAAACAGTTCTGTAAGTGGAAGAAATAAGAATCAATTAGGCTATTAGTGTTAGTCCTTCTTCATATAAAGTTGTGTTACAGGTTTACACCTGGAGACCGCTTACAAAGTTAGAGACAAGAGAGACAATGAATGAAATCCCGCGAAATGATGTGCGGTCAATATGACCGCTTATGAAATAGGTAAAACAAATCACATTTTCTTTTCCTTTTGTGTAATTTATATAAAAACTATTCTCAATTAAAATACAGACACTTTTAGAAAAATGGTTAGAAGTCTGTAATGTTTGAATTTTGTTTACATCGCAGATTGATAACTTAATTGTGATAATGTTCAAAATTATTATTATTATTATTATTATTATTGTTATTTCACATAAACACACACACAGCAAGTATAATGGTACTGTGCTAGGTATTCTTTTCGTGGTTCTTGGTGCTTGGAGCAATATTGTTGTTGTGGCATTCATGCCAATAAAGCGAATTTGAAATGAATTGAATTAATAAACCTTTAGATTCTTGCCTATAGACTGATAAGTGTTGTGTTTACAAATGAGCAATACATCCAGATTTCTTGAGATTTGTGTTGTCAATGGGAATTTAAATTTAAATGTCAGGCGATGTTTTCTTCATGGAAATTATTTTTCGGGCAAACAATTATAAGAGAGAGAGGGAGCGCGGACGGGGGATCCGTTGTGTGACAGCGGAGCGGAGGGTCAGCAGCTGGATTTTGCATGCACGGTCAGTAGTATTAGTAGGTGTTTGAGGTTTATTACGTTTGCAGACATTTTTACATTCAATGTGATAATGTAACAGCCTTTGCGCCTTTGCGTGCGCACAGTTTGCGTGTGTAGGCCCGTGGTCATGATAATCCGTCTATGGCTATAAGAGATGGATACACAATCAATTTCATGTAGTTTTTATTGAATCAAAGCCTATTGTCTTCTCCTCTGCTTTTCTTTTTTTTTTTCAAAGACAATCTGAGCACCACTGCTCACATTGTTAACCTTCCACAAAGACAAGTTATGTTAAAACGAACGACCAGAGGGGTCATTCCCCGGCAGATCACACCCATGGGCCACAGTTTATTTCGTGCGGCTGGAAATGGGGATTTCAGCACCACGGACAGCGCGTGTAAAAAGATTAGACAAACATTTAAATGTGTTTGCTGCAAGCAAAAATATACTACATAATAAATGAAGGTAGTGACATAGGCCTATTAGCAATAAAAAACAATGAGTTGTGTGAGTGCGGCCGGCAGTGTTTGATGTAGGAAGTAATGTAAACTTGAAAATCAAATTCGGAACAGCGGTGTTTTGAGGGGAGGGTCGGAACAGCGTGTTTTGAGGGGAGAACAGCGGTGTTTCGGAGTGGGGGTGTTTCGGAATGGTGGGGTTTCGCAATGGTGGTTTGTCGGAATGTCAGGCTGTCCCCCCTGGGGGGTTGTTTTGTTGTTTTGTGTTGTTTGTGTTGGTTGTTGTTCTTGTTGTTGTTTGTGGTTTTGTTGTGTTGTTGTGCCTCACGCCGCCCCGTTGCCATTTGATTTCGTGTACTACACACGGTATTTGGCTAAGTCATAGTTTTGCCTAAAGACTAAAGCTTTTGTGCATTAACTTCTACCAGTGTTTCCCCCCTAACTCTGCTTTACTCTGCCTCCAACGACCTCCCGTGCCGTGACCAAGCCGAGACCCCGCTCCAGCTCCACCCGCCCGGTGCTCCTCCGAGTGCCAACAGGACTGCTATGGCGGGTGGATAGTGCCAATGCAAGGATTACCAGGAGACGGAGAAGGAGCAACCTCCCCTTCCGTCACCGCCTGACCGTGTGGATTTTTGAATGGGTGTGAATGGGGCAGCAGATGAGACACCGGCGGCGACTTCACGGCGAGTGCATTGAAAGAACGTGTATCGACGGCGACGTGACACCGGCGTATGTTAGAATTACTAACCAAATATACGCCTGAAACACACGTCGTCACCAAAGTACGTCGTCACACTCAGAATCTTTTAAGATGAAAGATGCAACATGTAAGAATTGGCAGACAATAAGTGCTCAAAACAAATAGAGGGCAGCACAT
The DNA here is from genome assembly GCF_900880675.1 of Sparus aurata. Classification (NCBI taxonomy): domain Eukaryota; kingdom Metazoa; phylum Chordata; class Actinopteri; order Spariformes; family Sparidae; genus Sparus; species Sparus aurata. Next base: position 912,184 of record NC_044204.1, on the reverse strand, counting down.
CTCTAGTGTAACTATTAACAGCTACTGTGGGACACTGGCTTAAAAGGACACCCCCCTACATATTTGTTTATTTGTTACCTCAATAGCTCATCTGGTAGGAGTTCTTCAACAAATACCTGTTGCAATTTTTACTGGAGCGGCACGGGTTCGAGTCCTGCTGTGTTTCCTTTTTTTTTTTTCAGTCCGGTATATTTTATTTTATTTTATTTGTGTACCATTAATAAGTATATAATATAAAATAATCAGGTGGAAACATGCAATAGACAAAATGACGGCGTAGGTGAGGTGACGTACTTATCAACAACGACTTGAACTGGCGACGTCAGCCAGTTCAGACGTTGATGTCACACGAGAGTCTCCTGCGGTAGGGTTACCCTGGCACTATCCACCCACCATAGGACTGCCAGCTCTCCGGCGCCCCGGAGCGTGGCTTCCCCGTGCACACCCCTTCCTACTCTGACTTTGTCCGTGTTACAATAAACACTCCTTGCATCCAGCTACAGCCTCCTGTCCGCTTCTGGGTCTCACCTGTGCTAAAGACACCTAACATTAACAGATCAAAACAGAGTAAACGGCAGCTATCCGATATCAGATCCACGCTCCTGCCTGCCCCCACACACCGGCCTGTCGCCTGCGCAGCTGCGCGGGAGGGGACAGGAGAGACCCCGGCACTGCTGCGAGGAGCCGTGGACTGCGATGACTCTGAGCAGCATGTGAATTACAATATAATCTATTTCTCGCCTTTCCCCCGATGATCTGAATAAGTCGCTAAATTTGGCGCTAGTCACTTTTTCGAAATAATGTCGCTTAGAGGGTCTGAAAAGTCGCTAAGTCTAGCGAGACAGTCGCCATGTTGGCAACACTGAAGAAGAGAGGCCGCTGACGTCACTCTCCTGCGCCGCTTGGGATTGCAATTCAAATTGAATTTTGGACCTTTTTTTGCGGGGGGAGGGCTTCAAAACGAAAAAGCAGTTTTCTTTGTCTTTGTGTAACAAAATGAGCAGTCTTGAAGAAGAAAATGAAAATGCAATCTGGATGATTTATTACTAATTTTATTTTTGAGTCAAAAATGCAGCTCTGACTTTGAAATGAAAAAGCATTTCTGCTAATGCATTTTAATTTTCAAATTTCACATTTCAAATTGAATTTTGGTACCTATTTGCTGGGCCATCTTTTGAATATTAAATCTTAAATGTCCTTTTCTTTATCATTTGAATTAAGTTACAAAATAAGCAGTCTTGAAGAAGAAAATGAAAATGCAATTTGTATGATTTATTACTAATTTTATTTATGAGTCAAAAAATGCAGCTACATTCTGAAAATGAAAAAGCATTTCTGTAAATGCATTTTAATTTGAGTTATAGTACAAATTTGCTTCCATATTGGCAGCTGTAAACACTATTCCTCAATGTATATAGTTGCTCATCAAAACAGACATGGCAACAAGATATGACCTGTGAACCCTGGATGATGTACACACTATCTCATTGGACAGCAGCGTCACACACTCTGCATTGTGATTGGTTTGTTGATTTTGAAGACTCGCTTGTACAGAAATTTGAGTGAATTGATCATTTAGAGGGCAAGTGTTCATGCTGGTTATGATTCCCTCGTTAAAAACGTGTCTGCATATCATAACGATAGCGCGTTAGCTAACGTTAGCGTCAAACCATCTTATGACTATGAACTTGTTAGCATTAGCAACATTAGCTATAGTAGTCCGGTTATAGGGGGGAATTAAACCCACTGGAAATTCAGCGACCTCAGCCGAGGTAACATAGATTAGTTTAGATGGTGTGCAGAGGACTCTGTTTTAAAGCTAATGTTATAGCTACACATTAGCCTCTTAAAATGAGCAGAGGACACCAGCTAACTCCGCCTACAGCTAACGCGGTTTGAAGCTGTAGTTAAAACTCTGCTTTTGTTTTAAACTACGCAACCTAAGGTGACTTTGGTACCAAGCAGGCCATCCTAGGGTATTGGCAAGGGGGTAAAATAATGCTCTAAAATTAGGTTAAATTTTACTGTGGGGAAAAACTGACATGGCCATTTTCAAAGGAGTCCCTCAGTATAACTGTATGAAAATAGATTCTTCGGGTACCCGCAGGTCTCCCCTTTGCAGATATGCCCATTTTATGTTAAATGCATGCATTTTGGGGAAGAAATCATGCCTTTTGCATGCAGTTGTAACAGGGTTGTTATAGATTCATCAAGTTCGTCAAAATGTATTTTTATATTCCTTTAGTATTTATTTTCTTTTGCAAGCAAGGTATTTTGTTGTTTTCCATTCTCATTATTTTCTTGTGAAACGAGTTCATATTTTTTGTGTTTATCCATGCAAGGCTCCTTTCATTTGTTGTAATTACGGCAACAACATCAATTTCACCCTGTTGCCATTGACGACCGCAGGGTTGGTATGTACTGTGACAGCTCCGTGATTTTATCAGATATTCATCTATGAAACTGCCTTATATAGGTTTAAGTTCATGTTATGTTATTTGAGTTGTCCTGTCACATTTTTTTTACTATCACTGTGTCACCGTTTTATTGTTTATTATTTGTCTTTTCTTTCTTTGAGTGAAACTGTGCTAGCTTGCTGAGTCCATTAGTCATGACAACCGCTGAGCCTCGAGCAGTACTGTTTGAGTTGTAAAATGTAAATCACGTAATATGGTTACAGTTGTTTATTTTATTCATTTTTAATGTGCAGGTCAAGGAGCTGTACAGCAGTTCACCATCAGTAACGTTATTGTGTTATTTTAATTATTCAACAGATGTGTTGCGCTGCTAAATAATCTGCTGTGCTGTGAACCCAAGGAAAAGTTGTTGAGTGATCTCTTCAGTCTACTGAGGTTGAGCTGAACAGATGAGGTAACACAGTCCAATTGCTCTTTTCACCATTTCTTAAATGAGGCATTTGATTATCTTTGCATACTGTGTACCTTAAATAGTTTGTGTGTTGCAAAAAATAGGTATGAACAGAAAACTGTGACTATTGTTGATCCAAAGAACATCATATCATTGATCTACGGGGATCTGAGCTCTCAGTACTAGTCGTTTATAGTAAGAAATAATTTCAGTAAGCCCATTAACAACCTTGAAATAAAGACCTGTAGGGCATTTAGAGATTGTATTCTTGGTGAAGTGACTGTAGTCTCAGTAGTCAGGTTTCTGTGCACTACATGATATTAATGTAGGATTTGCTGCAAGAACTTAATAAATATAATGTAAAGTTGAAGTTTACTAAGAGCCACATTTAAAAAAACATTTATTTTTTTTGTACTTTGATGTATTTCACAGAAAGAAATGTTCAGCAGGACATAAAAAAAAGAGATGGCCAAAAGACTGCACTACCCACTGAAGATGATATCAGCCAGACCCTGGCTCACCCAAGGATGACCAAAATGGTAATGCACAGTTTTACATTTTTAAAACCAGTGTTTCCCCTAGTTTGAGTGTTTTGGGGTGATGGTGGGTCGGTAGTGCTTTCAGTGTCAACCTCTCTTTTCCTTGTGTTTCATTTTGTGGTTTAGAAAATTACGTCTCCTCTACCTTTTGAATGATAATTCCTGTCTAGCAACAGGGTTGCAGTCGTTTGACCTATCTTGGCTGCCAGTGCTCTGAGCCATCAGCAGCTAGTGTTCTAGCTTGCCACTGTGGAGAGATTCAGGTTGGGTGGGTTTAAAAACATAGATATTTAGGCCCAACTTTCATGGATTTCATCATCCCTTCACCACATACTTCTTCCTCATGTATTTCACCTGAGCAACATGTACCTCTACTCAATACAACACAAATGCAACTAATGTGGACAGCAACCAAGCTATTTTAATTGTGGTACATTAAACAGAAATTAAAAATAATATGATGACAACTTAAATAATTTCCCAGTCTGGGATCATTATAGTAATTCTATTCTAACTTGGCCAACAGACATATCTAGGTCTAATCTGTGTCTAAGTAAGTACATTGCTTATTTTGTTGTATGTTTATTTTACATGTGTGTATTCACCCCACAGGACTTTATCATGTTTTGTTTTAAAATGCTGTATCCTTAATTATTCACCCATACACACAACTATTCAGATCTGGGTCAGCAGGTGGCAGATCTACCATGCTCCTATCAATCTGTGTTTCATTCATTCTTTTCATATTCAGTAATGAGTCCAAAATTTGAAAATTACAAAAAGAAATGTTATTTTGTTATTTATTTCTCAATCCAGCGCACTTACATGAAAAGAAAACAACGTACCTTAAAGAATGTATGAATATAAACCTTATAAAATACCACATGAAGGTTAAATAAGTGCAATGCAAAGAGTGGTCATGGACTGTCCTCCCCATAATGCAGTAATTAGTTCATATTTGATAGTTTGCTATGAAACCACACACCTTAAAATTACAGTTATAGGGTCTGACAAGAGCAGGAGTAAATTAACTGTTCACACAGAATACAGTTAAATTGAAAAACTTTTAAACCACACTGTAGTAAAAACAAAAAATACCACCCAGATAGAATTATGAAAGAGGAAGAAAAATAAAAACAAATGAACTGAAAAATCCGACTGCTGCAGGGCACAATGATCAATTAACACTGTAAAACAAAGTTAAATGGCCATGTACCACCATAATCAGTAAATAATAATGCAGTTTTTAACAGGCAGTCCAGATACAATCTTTTTTTTTTTTTTTTTTTTTACTGTACACACACAGTCCTTACTCACACAGTCCGGTCCATCCACGCTAAAGAGAAAACAAAATATCCACAAAACTGGGGCACTGAGCTTGGGCTCACCTAATCCACAGTGAAAAGCCTTGTCCAGACTGAACGCAGAGGCAGTGTAGGGCACGTTACTTTTAAAAGTAATTAGTTATAGTTACAAGTTAATTCTCCCAAAAAGTAACTGAGTTAGTAACGAAATTACTCCACTATAAAAGTAATTAGTTACCAGGAAAAGTAACTATTGCGTTACTTTTATTTCTTCCCCCTTTTGAGCTCGGCAGTCATTTTAGCGTACTCGGCATCTACATATGTATTTAGAAAATGTATTTCTGCATGGCGGACTGGCACCTGCTCTCCCCGATATTTTGCCAATGAAGGAGTCTGAGTCAACTGTTGATAACGGGAGCAAGTTCTCAACAACATACCTGCCTATCATTGCATTCAGTTCAGTCTGTGTCACAAGTTTTTGTGTTAGCGGAGCTCACGTTAGCCACACCTGGTCTGCTATGATCATCAACAGCGTCAGCAACAGAGTTTTTGGCCAGTGTTAGTTTTGTAGAAGCGTGTGCCACTGAAAGATGCTTCATTAGATCAGAGTTGCTTACAACGGACGTGGACAAAGGAGATTAAAGTAGTGTCTGTACTTCCACTTTGAAAACGTTAACTTTCCCTCTGGACTCGCCATTGCTGCAGTTCACCTTTGCTAGTTTGTGTGTTTGAGGCTGCTGTGTGTGTGTGTGGCTTGTGTGTAAACTGAACATTGCCACTGATTGGCTTAAGAAATCTCACTCAACATTAGAGAGCCAATCATCATCACTTATGCGGTTGTCTCGCCCCTCCCTCCTCCCTCACCGGAGGAAAAAAAAACAGCTCTGCAGCTCCGGTGGCTTTGAGTCGAGTCAGATGACAACAGCTTCAATGAGCAGCTTCAGTTTGTAAAGCGCCACATTTAATAGTCGGTAGAGGTAAAGGGGTTGTAACGATGGAAATAGTAATTAGTTAGATTACCCGTTACTGAAAAAAAGGAACGCCATTAGTAACGCCGTTTATTCTAACGCCGTTATTCCCAACACTGCGCAGAGGTTTTCCGTTTTCTCCTTAGTTTCCAGTTCACAGGAAAGCAACAGAAAGCACACACATCCAACTCCAATAACGTTCACAGCTACAGTTAGCTTGAGGAAAAGTTAGCTTCCAACATGGCAGGGTCGCGGCCGGGAAAACTGCCATTCACACGAATTCCCGGGGTGTAGAAGCGTAGAAGGCAGGCCCGTCTGGTCTGGTCCGGTCCGCGCTTGTGAAGAGAGGTCCAGGGGATAATGTTTGGGAGCCAATTGTAACGTGGTCGGTGAAGGGAAAGGTTATAGTTTGCTCTCAGTGGCGGTAGCTCCGGTTAGCTCAAACGACACGGCAGGCAACATGTGGGATTTCCGCACATACTTTAATCCACTGTTAATTTACAGGCCATACCAAGCCAGGTCTCTGACACACATAGGCCGAAGATCCTACACCAATACATCACAATATAAAGGTAAAATAAAAGGGGTCTTAACTCCGCTGGCGGCACACAGAGTGGAGCGGAAGTACATCAACTCTTCTTCTAGGTACAGGTTAAATTATTCACTTAACTAAAGGAGGCACCACCTAGTGGCGCTACATTCCATAACTCCGACTGTTACAAGGTACACTGGAGAACTATATGAGGTGTAATCTTTTAGATAGAAAGGTCATCTTGGACTTTAATTGAAGCCTATAAATTTGGGAAGTTCACATCCATGTAAGGCAATGATAAGTATAATAAAATGCTTGAAAATGATCACCTTTGATGACAATTTGTCAGGCGGACACACATTTTTTTGTCTTTTGGGAAAAATTGAGGGTGATATTTGAAAATAGAAAGGCAGTAAGGCCCAGAATATTATTCTGATAGATGTGTCAGCATACACCATGCAAAATTTCAGACTTTTCGACCATTTATGCAGTTGCAGTACCCTAAATATATGCAATTACATCATTTTGCCGGATGCTTTTCCCAAAAAGGGTTTATTTTTGGCCCCTTAGGCCAAACGGCTCAGAGTTGGGGGTGGAGGTTATCAGCTTCTGATGGTCCAATGTATGGGATAATGGGAAATAATAGTGGAAAAAAGGTAGAAAAAAACATCCTCAGGGATGAACCTGGCTCCCGGCCTATATATTTACCTTGACATTAAATTGACAAGGAAGGTAAGCCAAGGGTGGCTGACTGACTGACTAAATGAAAACGATGAGCAGTTGCTATGCTTTCCTTTTTCACATTGGCTAAAATTCGACGACAGTGTCCTAGACTTAGCATACGATTGGCTGGCTCTTAGTCCTCTTCACCACTCTGATAACTAAACAGTGAACAACACAGCGACTAGTCTAGAATGAGAGAAAAGTGAAACGTGGAATCAGGTCATTTCTTTTGCGGTAAAGAGTCGTTCCTTCGAACTGATTCGTTCGCAAATGATCCATCTTCAATTGAGACTGGATTTGCAACTTGAGGGGCCCCCGAGTGGTGCTGGTGCCCTAAGCACCCGCATAGTCTGCATATAGCAAGAAACGGCTCTGCCAATAGTGACTAGAACATGGTATAAGTGGGTTTGGTATACAGTGAAAGAAATTACACCAAATGAATGTTTGGTTTGTGCCAAGGCTCCAACACCTCAGAGCGAGGAAACCTGCACTTCCAGCCAAAAAGAATAGCATACACACATACATGCACAGGTAAATACGCACATGTAGGAACATGTCCTCTAGTCTCCTCATGAGACCCTGTATGGTTTCTGATTCAACTTTCACCTAATTTTTCCAGCACATGTGCTGTGAAGCCCCTTTCTCTCACCTCTCAACCTGACGAGAGGATGAGACCTTGTCTCAGCCATAAAACATTCTCTGCAGGAAGAAGTGGAGACACTATTTGCCATCTCTTCCCCCTCTCATAAGACCCTTTTTCACAGTTTTTCTCAGTCCAATCGACACTTGATACCCCGATTCAGGATCTAAGCATCTGGACTTTGGAAAATAAACTGTTTTTCTAGTAAGAAGTGTGGATAATAGTGCCTTTTTGATTGTAAATTAGAAACGAATGGTCATTGGATCCAGTGATTTCGATTTGAAATGACAGTCTCTTCTTCCAGAGATAACAACGCCAGGAGACCAGCATCTGGTGTTGTCTTCTCTTTAGCCAAAGCATAATTTACTATGTTGTTGTGTGAAACTGTTGCCTCCTCATTCCACAGCAGAAGCCAGTCAGACCTGACTTCAGCTTACTCCTGGACGAGTATCGAACTGGAATTTCATCTTTTCAGAAACAACATATTTGTAACCACTATAAAAAGTTCTCAAATATGATGTTTCTCCCATCCTTCTGGCACAAATTTGGACCAAACTACTAATTCTGAATTAATGTGTATAAATGTTTGGTGGAGCCACAGTGCAACCTTTTGGTAAGTTCCAGTATAGTTGGAAGAAAAACTTCTGAAACGAACTGACTTTACATTTATGCTTATAAATATAATTATCTACCTCTGACATATATTTTTGTATTAAGGATTAAGCTAGTGTGTAAAATAACCATAGTAAGTAGATAGCAGTCAGTATAAAATAACCACAGTTAGTAAACAGTGACTAATGGTAACTGATAATAACTGTTATGATGATAAAAGTAAGAAATGAAGGGTAACATGTGTGAAAGAGTTGCTGAACTATACTACTGGGCACCAGCTGACTGAAAAGTGCATCTACTAATTAAAGCGGCTATAGTCAGATGATGTCAAGTGTGAAAATGTAACCACAAATCTAAGAATTACATCATATCACCAAATATGTAATACTTTCATTATGTTTAAAAATGCAGTGCCAAGAGTGATCAGATATAATGGGATATATCAAGAAGGGGAGTGAATTATCAAAAACCTGAAGGCCTCAAGGCCAGAGTTTCTAAGAGCCGGTGATAGCGGCACAGAGAAAGCCCTGATGTAAAAAAAACAAAGCGAGGCGAAGAGCAACTGGTCGACATGAAGTTCGGCACGTACGCCAATCTTCGCGCAAGCGCAGCAGGTAATACAGGGTTTTTCCACAAGAGGTACGGGGATTTTCCATAAGAAATATGGTGTTTTTCCACAGAGAAATAGCAGTGTCAGCAGAAATTGAGCAGAATACTAATTGGTTGAGGCCATGTTGTCCGAACGGTGTTTAAAAGAGGATGTTCGAGGCTTTGAGCCTCGGGTCAGTTTGGTTTTTTTAACGGATTTTGTCTGTGTCTGATCCCGTTCTTTTTTGCCGGCAAATAAAGTCCTACTGCACTCAGCCTTGAAGACTCCTGGTGACTTTTTTGATCTTTGAAATCTTTTGGACCAACCGAGAAAAGAGAAGTCCATATACGACACTAGCACTATACGAAATATGTTCAAGTCATCACTGCTGCTTCTGCATATGTCTGTGTGTGTGTTGGATATATTCTAACAAGTAATGTTCCTTGCCTATTAAGTGATTTCGGTTATGTTCTGTTAAAACCTGTAAACCAATGTTTATGTAAGACCATGGTGCGTTATGTGAAACGATAGGAATAGTTTAATCCGGTAATAAGTCCGCGAGATAAACTGTAATATCGCCAGAGGAAATGAAGCGGTCAGCCCGCCCCTCGGGTCCGCCTTCAGTCTAAAATATAAAACAGCAGACTCCGCTCTCGCTAACCCTCTTACATTCTTAATCTCTTCTTTTTGCATTCTTAACTCTTGTACGTGTTTACTCTTCTTTTAACTTTTGATTTCCGTACTTTACTTTCTTCTTTTTTGCGACACGCTCCGAGACTTGAAATCTACGCAGATTTAAAACACTTGTTGTCAAAGTGATAATACATGTTGTGAAGTATACTCTTTCTGAGTACTGAGTACTTATTTTGAAAGCACGCACAAGAACGAAACTTATTTCTTTTTGTCTTTATATTTTGCAAAGTATCATTGCCGACTCAGAAGAAACTACTTTTTATTCTTGTATTTAGGGACGAAGGAAGATTCGCCCTGCCAGCGTTTCATCCTCCAGTTATTTTTAGGAAAGAAGTTAAATCAGTTCATAGTCGAAGCTGAATAATTACTGCTCTAAACAAACTCTGATTAGACACCGATCATTATCCAGAAGCTGGTGCAGCATTTAACTGCTCAAGAAACCATGAAGACGTCTCCAGCTGAACAGAGAAATTATCATCCAGCCACAACCAGACATCCACAACACACTCAAGCAAAAACTCCACTGGGCCTCTAATTCTCATCATCAGATAAGAGATGACGTCATTCTCCAGCTGTTGGGTTGCTGCCGCAAATCTGCAGCCAAGTCGAGACCAAAGCCAGCGGAACCGGATCCGTGGAACTCTCCATCTACAAACAAGTAGGCTGAAAACTTCTGCACACAGCTGGAGTCATACAGATCTGAGTTGGTGTTTATAAAGCTTCGACTTCCATTTCATGAGCTCAAAGAGCCTAATTCCTTGCTTTTTCCATTTGTTCGATTTCTTCCTTTGTATCTTTGCATCTTTGTACCTCTGTTCCTTACCTTGTTTCTTTGGACCTTTGTACCTTGGTTGTTGTTTTTTTTTCCTTTTTTCCTTCCTTTCTTTCCTTCCTTTTTTCCTTTGTACTTTTGTTCCTTTTATCCTTTGCCCCTTCCTTTGTTCCTTTGTACCTTTGATCCTTTGTTTGTTCCTTTTTATCTTTGTTCATTTGTACCTTTGTTCCTTTGTGCTTTTGTTCCTTTTATCCTTTGTTCCTTCTGACCTTTGTACCTACCATGTATGTATCCTTTGTTGCTTTCATTGTAGATTTTTTCCTTCCTTTGTACCTTTATTCCTTCCTTTGTTACTTTCTTTTTTCCTTTGTTTTTCCTTTGTACAATTTTTACTTTGTTCCTTTGTTCCTTCGTGTGTTCACTTTTTCCTTGCTTAGTTCCTTTTTTCCTTTGTTCCTCCATTGTTTCTTTCTCTGTTCCTTTTTTCCTTTCTTTGATCCTTTTTTTTTTAACTTTCTTTGTTCTTTTGGACCTTCGTTCATTTTATACTTTATTCCATCCTTTGTTTCTTTCTAGCTTTGTTCCTTTTTTCTTCCTTTGTTCCTTCCTGTTTTCCTTTGTTTGTACCTTTGTTCCTTTTTTCCCTTGTACCTTTGTTGCTTCCTTTACATCTTTCTTCCTGTTTTCCTTCCTTTGTTCCTTTGTATGTTTGTTCCTTTTTTCCTTCTTTTGTTCCTTTTTTCCTTTGTACCTTTGTTCCTTTCTTTCTTCAATTTGTTTGATTTGTTCCTTTGTACCTTTGTTTGTACCTTCGTTCCTTTTAGCCCTTGTTCCTTCCTTTGTAACTTTATATCTTTCTTCCTTTATTGCTTTGCTCCTTCCTTCCACTGTTCCTTCCTTTGTTCCTGTCTTTGTACCTTTGTTCCCTCATTTGTTCCTTCCTTTGTTCCTTTGTGCCTTCCGTTCTTCCATCTTTTGTTTCCTCGTTCCTTTGTTCCATCATTCCTTGTTTTGTTTCTTTCTTTGTTCATTTGTCCCATCCTTAGTTCCTTTTTTCCTTCCTTTTTTCCTTCTTTAGTTTCTTGGTTCCTTTACCACTTTAGTAGGGGCAATTTCCATTGAATGACAGGCTCTGAAAACTGACTGAAAAGTTTCCAGAAGATTATTATTAAGAAGCTAGTCTGAAAAGTACTGGAACACAAATCTTTCCAAAACTTTACAGAAGAATGGAAGTTGGATTCTTGTCTATAACTAGAAAAATTGCATTTCCTGTGAAAATACAGTGGGAATGCGAAAGGCTAAAGGGATTTCAGAAATCTGCTTAATACTTAGTACTGGAAAGAGGCTGAAAAAACTTAAAAAGGTTAATAAAGGATGAAAAGGTGTACAGTAAGAGGGCCGAAAAAGCTTAAAAAGGTGAAAAAAGGATGAAAATGTAAAAAAAGTTAAAGGGTGAAAGAGCTTACGCTGGAGCAGGAGCAACCATGGAGCAAGCCAACAACATTTCCTACATTTCTATGTATATAATGTCTATGTAAAGTAAAAGGTGTGGGATCCAAATCAAGCTGAAGAGAATTCTTTCTCCAGTTTGTCTAGCTGCTCTCCACTCTAGCGATGATGTCACGCACTCTAGCTGATGAAATACACATGCATTCTTCAGATACACACGCTGGAGAAGTACGAGGGCCAAAAATGAAAATGTCCCCGTAAGAATGAATGAAAAAACTGTAATGTTATCATCCAAATATCTATATTTTGAGTGAGAGGAGACATGGCTGAACGCACTCATGTAGTTTTTATTTCTTTAGAGTGAGCAATGAGGGCAGAAAAGCGAGAGACAAATCAGGGAACCGTCTGCTCTCCTCCAGAAATTTAGCCTCAAAATTAACATTGCCTTCAGCATTCAATCTAATAATGAGTTGGTGTCTTAGGTTCTGATCTCTATCTTTTGAGATTAAGAGAAATTCTTTTAGGGTCTCGTTAGTATTAAAATTACTCTCGATATATTTAAAGGCTTCCACCCGACACGTAATTTCACCATCTGCACATTTGTCACATTTTCTGTTATCTTTCGTTATTCGTTTAAATTGCAATATCATTTATTTACCCTGAATTATCTAGCTAATAAACATATTTAACTGTCTGTCGTTGTCTGTGCAGGTTTATTTTTAATGTGGAGAACTGATGGGAACTGTGTAAGAAGTCACTGCTTCAGATATGAGATTGAATATATCAATTTGAAATTGATTAGAATGGTTCCAAGTTAAACTTGTTAAGTCGGATTTGATTAATTCCCTCCGGATCATTCAAATAGATAAAACAACGGAGGTGGTGCCCCATTTACGAGTGTGTTATTAATCGCCAGTGATTAATTATATTTTTTATAGTAGTGTATCCCCTACACATGGAAATTAGTAGGTAACAATGTTATCCCGTCTCAGAATGTTAAAATGTTATAACAACAGCTGCCATGGAAATGCATGGGTAACAATGTTAACCAGTCCTGTTAACATGTTCAAATGTTATACCTTGGGAAACTATGTTAATGTGTGAGCATGTCTACAACCTCCAGAATATAATTTTAAAAAAATGCCGTTCTCTTATTGGCCATCATGGTTTTCACCTCTTTTCCTTACTCCAACCATGACACCCCCCCACCCCCTTCTATGCCTCAGACGTGGGGAGGTCAGTCAGAGCCCAAATCATTTCTGTCTAGACAGAACCCGTTTCTAAATAAATTTGTCCATGGTGACAGGTGCCCCATTTATACATGCTGAATAATCCATTTGTCACACAGAAATGACAAAGCTGATGTCAGCTGAAACAAATCTTTATTGTTGGAAGGTAACAATCACAGATGTGTTTACAAACACATGAAAATATAAAACACAGCATTATGAAATTAATGCGTTCAAATTATTACTACATATGGCTGCAGTCAAAGTGTGTTTAAGTGTCTGTGTGTATGTGCGCTACAAGCTAACAGCTACATTCAAACAGGAGTCAAAGATGTATGTCATAATGTCATCGTTTACACAGAAGTCTGATGACATTATCAGTTAGTGACGAGTACGATGGTGTCATCCTCAGCAGGCCTCGTCCTTCACAATCAAAATGTCGGCATTTGTGTCCCTGCAAACAAAAACAATAATGCATTACAACAGTTCTGATGTATTGTATTGTATTTTAAAAACAGATGTTTCTCTCCTGATCCAAGAACACAACAGTTGTTTGTGTCAATAAACTCTACCAGTCTTATAAACACCTTCTCACAAGGTAAAGCTGTCACTCGTTTACATTAAAACACATCTCATCCTCAATCTGTTAAAACATTAAATAAACAGTTTACCCACACAATTACTAACCCAATCTGACTCTTACTCAAGTAAAATATTTCAATAGTGGCATAATGTTTAAATATCTCATCTTACATACATACATACACATACATTTAGAAGTAATCAGAAGGTTTGAGGATTCATAAAGTAAAAGAAAGTGACAGAAATCAGGTTGTTATTGTAGTTAGAGACAGGTTTTCTCAGCATGGTTTTCTCATGCACTAGAGGTTTCTAGGAGGGCAGTGCTGGAGCCAAAGTGGTCACACCATCAGAAGGTAAATTCATCAACTTAAGTTTACCTCAGAAATACCAGAATTTCACAGTGCAGGATGAACAAAGTTAATTTACTGATGAAGCTGAAAACAACTGAAGACCAGAGAAGACCAAGAAGTCCTGATTGTCCTCTATGCTTTTATTTCCATCAATGGGGAGAAATACCAAATACTCAGATTTTAGAAAACTTCATTCAACATTCAACATTCAAGCTTTTCACTCATATTGTTAGGCTCATATTAACATCTGAAATTACAAAGAAAGTTTGGGCGGCCTAAAGTATTTAATCTTTCCTATGAAAACACCCATTTAAAGACTGATGCAAAATGCCAAATGGATAGAAAACCTAGTCATGACATTGAAAACATAAGGTATAAAGTCAATACTTGCATTTTAAATGATATTATATTTGGTCTAAGAGTCATCATCTGCAGGAGCTATAGCCTCTCACAACCTTTGTCATTCTAGCCGTCAGTCTGTTGAGATGATCTGAATACCCAACTTGAATACCCAGTGGATGGAAGACTACAGACGGACAGGTGAATCTAATTAGGCAATCAAAAGAGGCGGAAAAAAACCAAAAGTAGACTGGTTGAAATAACATGAGGATAAATTTACCAAGAACAACGAGGACAGAAAGTTGTTGAAAAACACATGCTAAAGTGCCCTCTTGGGAGCCAAAACGCATGCGAAACTGCCCTCTTGGGTGGAAAAAACACACTAAACTGCCCCCTTGGCTGGTTAAAACATTATAAACTGCCCTCTTTGGTGGCAAAAACGTGCGCTAAAGTGCCCTCTAGGGAGGCAAAAACACGTGCTAAAGTGCCCACCTGGTTGGCAAAATACAACTGCCCTCTTGGGTGGCAAAAACGCGTAGTAATGTGCCCTCTTGGAGATGGAGAATGGAGAATATTGATTCCAATTAAGGCATGCAAGCTTTCCCAGAGTCATTTTATGGTCTCAACAAGTGAAACCCTGTTTATGTTCAATACACTTTGTTATGGCCATTAGCCCATATTTTCTGTTTTTTTAAATTTATGTATATATTTATTTTCTGCAAACGGCCGATGGGGTAATAAACTTTCTAGATTTTATTTTCAATTTACAATTTAGGCTAGGTCAGTTAGATTCATTGTATTTAGTAATGGAAAAGATGTAAAGATGTAAGATAGTAAATGATGGAAAGATGTAAGATAGTAAATGATGGAATAAATTGATAGCAGCTTGTTAGATGGTAACTTAAGTTTTAAGAACACATTACCGTTGTTAAAATAGGTCCATTCCATCCATTTAAGTATTCAGTTTTAGACACACTCTCTCTCAAATGGTCACATGTCAGTGGGGACTTAATACTGACTGAGGTGCAACCCGGCATCCTACTGCTGTGTGAGGTAGGTAGCTAATATAGCAAGCTGTCTATTAAGTTATCAATTTTGCATTACTAAATACTAGTGTATGTAGCCTGGAAGTGCTATAGTAGTGATGCCTATCACATGTTTAAGCCTAGGCTGAGGAGCTGGCCTAGCTAAGTCTTGCGGGAACAGCTTTTGAAAGCTAGCCAGTAAAATTAAAAGTGGGGTTAGCATTGCATATCAGGGTTTCCGCCAGGCATTTGGGATTTTTTATTCTATTTTAATTTTTAAAAATGCTTTTCTTTAAAATGCCTTTTTAAGTGCACAGCTCAGTTGGAAACATATACAATGGCTTGCAAGTATTCACCCCCCTTGAACTTTTCCACATTTTGTCACGTTACAACCACAAACGTAATTGTATTTTAACGGGATTTCATGTGATAGACCAACATAAAGTGGTGCATAATTGTTAAGTGGAAGGAAAATGATACAAGGTTTTCCAACATTTTTAAAAATAGAAAACTGAAAAGTGTGATGTGCAAAAGTATTCACCCCACTTTACTCTGATACACTTAAATAAAATCCAGTGCAACCAATTGCCTTCAGAAGTCACCTAAATTAGTAAATGGAGTCCACCTGTGTGTAATCTAATCTCAGTGTAAATACAGCTGATCTCTGAAGGCCTCAGAGGTTTGCTTAGAGAACACTGTTGAACAAACAGCATCATGAAGCCCAAGGAACACACAGGACAGGTCAGGGATAAAGTTGTGGAGAAGTTTAAAGCATGGTTAGGATATGAAAAAATATCCCAAGCTTTGAACATCTCACAGAGCACTGTTCAATCCATGGGATGGGAAGATGGATGGAGCCAAATACAGGACAATCTTGGAAGAAAACCTGTTAGAGTCTGCAAAAGACTTGAGACTGGGGCGGAGGTTCACCTTCCTGCAGGACAAGCCTAAACATACAGCCAGAGCTACAATGGAATGGTTCATATTCATGTGTTAGAATGGCCCAGTCAAAGTCCAGACCTAAATCCAAGTAAGAATCTTTGGTAAGACTTGAAAATTGCTGTTCACAGACACTCTCCATCCATCCTACGCTTGAGCTATTTTGCAAGAAGGAATGGGCAAATATTTCAGTCTCTATGTGTACATCGCTGGTAGAGACTTACCCCGAAAGACTTGCAGCTGTCATTGCAGGGAAAGGTGGTTCTACAAAGTAATGACTCAGGGGGGTGAATACTTTTGCACACCACACTTTTCTGTTTTTTATTTTTAAAAATGTTTAAAAACCATGTATCATTTTCCTTCCACTTCACAATTATGCACCACTTTGTGTTGGTCTATCACATAAAACCCCATTAAAATACATTTACATTTGTGGTGACAAAATGTGGAAAAGTTCAAGGGTAGAATACTTTTGCAAGCCACTGTATGTCCATGCTTCATCATAGTTTGTTTCTTTTGAGGTGTCAAATAAATATTTTAAATGTGTATTGTTCCCTGTGTTTTTATCACAGAGCCCTATTGGGTGAAGAAAACACACTAAACTCCAGAAGATCATTAAGACCAAGAAATACTATGAAACATTACTATTGCAATAACTTTTATGTTGGGCCCCTTTTTGATCTATATTGAGCCAGAACTATATTTCACAGAACCAGTTTGGATTATCTGGTGCTAATTTGGTGTTAAAATGCACTAGAATACAGGAAAAGACATCTACTTAATTGAAAATGTTCTGGGGGAGGACCCCCAGATCCCCTCGGGTTTTATTTCCTTCATACATCCATGTCTCTGTGTGTTCTTCACGGTCCAATGTTGAATCTACAAAGTTCTCGTGGATGCTGATCCTAACTACAAATTAACTTGAGTAGTCTGTCTAGTTAGACTGTTTTAAGGCTATATAATGTGCTATTTGTATAACATATAAACATGTCTAAAGAGCCCTCGGCAACACACAGACCTTAGTGCCCTCTTCAGTGGCGAGAACACGCTGTATGTGCCTTTTTTTTTCTTTTCGCCCCTGCCCTTCAAAAAGTCTGTGCACGCCACTGTCCAGACCATCAGGGTTTGGACCGGGGTTGAAAAAAACAACCTTCCACAATCAGAATTATTGATGAATTACAACTCACAGTCTGTGGACACACAGAGCACATTCATTGGGGTAGGTATTGCCATCACTGCCGCACACTGGAGAGTAATTCAGAGGACACATCTGTGTAACAGTCATCCCCACACAAGAGGGCTGCATTAAGAAAAACAGATAGTTATGGTTAGCTTTAGTTATGCTTCAAAGTCAGACTCCACAATGATTATGATCAGGTTTAGACTCGCTCAGTGATAAGTTAGGTTAAAACAAAATCAAACGATAACCCGAACATGTACACTGCTAAAAGAATGAAGGGAACACTTTAATCACACTTCAGCTCTTGATGACTGATTTATTGAAGTTGAAATAATTTTGTAGGGCTCTCGTACAAAGGAGCAGATGCCAGTCCCTGCTGCTGGGTTGATGCCCTTCTCCAGCCTGGTCCAGCTCTCCTCCTGTAACAGCCAGTCTCCTGGTATCTCCTTAATGCTCTTGAGACTGTGCTGGGAGAGCAGACATTCATGTGGCAGCTGAATGGATATGCCATCCTACAGGAGCTGGACTATCTGTGCACCCTGATTGGGTTGCAGGTACTGCCTCATGCTACCAGTAGTGACAAGGACACTAGCAGAACACAAAACTAGAGAATAATTAGTGAGGAAGGATCATGAGAGAACAACTGTCTGTTGCCACCACATGAGGAACTATTCCCTTTTGGGGGTTGTCTTGCTTTTGCCTCTCCACTGCACCTGCTGTCACTTTCTTTTACTCTATAACAGATAAACCTGACTCACATTCTCTTGTGCTTCCTAACTGGACAGATTGATAATCCTGAGGTTTAACTGATTGACTGTTTATTCTGTGAGCATCAACTGTTCCCTTATTTTTTTTAGCAGTGTATTTTTTGGTGTAGTGTCACAAGTAACATTCAGTATAAACCAGTTCTCCTGATAAAACATCTTTTTACAATAATATAATTAATTGGGAGTTAAACACTGAAAAACTAATATTTAGGTTTAGGGTTAGGGTCCCCCACCAGGTCCCAGAGAAAAAGGTCCCCATTTGGTGGAATGACCAAAACTCAGTCCAACTACACGAGTAAAAATAAAAATATATAGAAACAAATTTGACAGAATGAAACTAAAACATGTAAAATTATGTCAGAAGTATTATCATCACCCTATATGACCTGTTTAATCATGAGATATTTCAGGAATATACATGTACGTACTTTAAAGAAACATGTGACAGACTTTGATCTTATAGTTCGATCACTGCAGCAGCATCTGTACAGAAATCTTTAGTCCTGTTTCAATCTTACACTCACTTTCTGTTTAATATTTGATTTAACATGTTATTGAAGACCTGAGGCTCTTCATTGTTCTGGAGGGTTTACCGTACCTCTTCTACAACTCAGAATTCAGACCAGATGGTATAATCTTTACAAACAGATCTGAGGAATTAAATCACCATTAAATTACTTTTTTAACGTCTGTTTTTTAGGGAGTTTAAATGATTTTACAAATAATGTATACCTTTGAGGTACCATTGCTGACATGCCAAGTCAGATCATGTCCATTTTATCTAAATACCACAAATAAATAATTTATCTCATGACACTTAAATTGGAGCAGGTCTAGATCATGTTCTTTAATTAAATCAATTTACACAGACCCACTTTATTTCCCCTGATGAGCGAAGTGGCAAGAAAAACCTTCCTTTTAATGTCAGGTCAAAGAGTGATTGTGTGAAAGGTTTATAGAAGAGCCTATATAATATTCCCCCTCGCCGTCTGAGTGAAAGTCACAGAGGTGAATGAGGGGACAGTTTGATTCCGCCTCTGATCCTTCAATGGAGGTTGTACCAGAGGTGAAACAGCGTCTGTCTCCGGCAGAGAGAGCCAGGCAGCTCCTGTTGTTTACTGAAAGTATTATGTGATAAGATTGAGAGTTTGAAACTTTATCTCACCATGTCTCTGTTGCCTTTCACTACTGTGTTGCTGAAGTAACTGTCTCTGGCAACTTGTCTAGAAATAAAACCACTGGTTAGCTCTCCTGACCGACACTTCAGTGGAACTCCCCCTGAAAACAGCATCTCTCTCCATGAGTGAGAGCCAGACAGGGTCAGTGACTGACGGTGATTATGTGATGATGTCATTTGGAGTAAAACAATTATCATTGCCACTTTACACGATACATGATATGATACTATGATAATAAACAGTCTGCTGAGACATGTTTAGATTTACAGCTGGAAACATGTTAAAAGAATGTATTTATGGCGTATGAATTTTAAGATGGTGCTGCTTGGTTTAGTGTGAAATTTCCAAGGCGGTGTAGAGGCAAGCCTTCTTTGCAGCGTTATTGCAAAATCTCTGTCTGAACGGAGCTAGAGTATAACTATCTATCAGTGGACTTTTGCACTGACCATTTCTTCTGGCCACAGTACGTACTTGTGTACTTATTCAAGACCAAATCTTAAATGTACATTTTAAATGTATTTCAGTTACTTTAGTAGTAGTAATAAATAGTTGTAGTAGTTTGTAGGATGTTTTTTTGTTTGGTTCTCACCCTCCTGTAGAGCCTGGATGGATCCTCAGCATCTGAAAAGGGACAGTTAAGTTTCTTAGGTTAATTTATCTTCCAGTATTCGCTGTTCATACACCTGATCCAGCGCATCTTACCTGCACTATGAACTCAATTTGCACCATTGAAACTAAGAAGAATATGAGATGCTTAAGAATTTCTGTGGGAATCGCTTTGTGGGAAACATCTGTAGAGATGTCCAATGAAACAATAACCTTTGTAAACAGGAAATGATGTTAGCTCACAAGCTGTGCAACAGTTTTAGGAGTTCAAACAACAGAACCAACCTGACATTCCTTAGAAAATATCATTTTATCAAACACAACAAAAATATGGGTATCTGAGTTAGAATCATAGGAAATGGTATGTAACCAGGTGATGTTATCGGGTCCTTTAGGCTGATGTTTTATGCATTATTAACAGTGTCTACTTGTAATGTTTACACTATGATCGTCTGTATGTGAGTCATCTCAAATACGCCTGTTTTGACTTTTTGAGTGCTTTGCCACATGCCTGTCTGGTTGTCTGTCTGTCTGTTACTATTACTACTGTTACTATTATTTCCAAATATTATGCCCACAGCAACATAAATTCATAGCAAATACTATTAAATAATGGACAGGCCTTTTTTCTTGGTTCCTGGCTAAGTAAAATTTTATTTGGGCCCCCCTCCCACCACCGTAGGGTCACCTGTGCTTGACAATCATTGACACAAATGTCACACAGTGACACCAGAGGGATACATCCTTCTTGTGACATGGCTTAACATTGCTGTCTCTTCTAACTGACTCTAATAAGATGACTGACCTTGATGCAGTGTCTATGCACGCGAGGTGTTTATGCACATGACTCAAATGCTGGCAGACACAGTAGTTGTAGGCAGGTATATTGATCATAAAATCAGAATCATCTTGTCTTGAATTATTCATTTATGTCACTTGTTTAATTTCTTTAATATGTAAAACATTTTTGGGGGTGGCAAGGGGGCACCAAGCAGCTGCTTAGTTCGCTTATGCCTCAGGCCGGCCCTGCCTGCCCTCTATGAGCAGGGCGGGGTCAAGAGGCGAGCTGCCTGAATGTGACCGCACCGAGACCCCAAGACCAAGAGAGAGATTTATTGATACTCTAGTGGAATCACAATGTCCCAAGGACTGAAAGCATCCACCCAGTGAAACAAAAGAAGAGGAAGAAAAATGTGAAGAGGATAGAGGTACAGTAATGTCAGTGTGATGAAGTGAATGAAATTGTGTGTTATAGCTTGCCTATCTCACTTCAGACGATAACAGCATTGTTTAATAACCAATAAATAGCTTGAGTCTACGTAAGTTAATGTTATTCCACCTTTAATTCGTCAGGGACTATTGGAAAGTTAACATTAGGCCTGTTCAGGTGTTATTTTAACCTGTTGGCTGTGTTTTCCTGCTTGTATGTCAGTTAAAATGCTATTAGTTTTCCATTGCTTTATAAGTAATAGGGTGGTTGTAAGCCTTTGGTTTATTGTGTCACCGTTTATGTTTGTTAAAGTTTACATCAGTGTTAAAGTGCAGTTAAACTGTGTTACTGTCAATACTCCATACCTTAGCTTTCCCATATCATTCATAGGCGATATACACTGCGCTTTACTGCTTTTTGTAGACTGAATTGCTTTGCAATGACAATAAAGTTGAATGAATCTCAACATATTTTCATTATTAGTCTATATCAGCCTTATGTATAGCACGCATCAAGCATCTGTTTTTTTTATTAAAATGTAACATCCAGTGGCCGCATATACTTCTCTTCTCTCTTCAGATGCACTTTTAAATTAAAGCTGCAAGCAGCGATGAACGGGCCCTCGCAGTCCACGTGTGTCGGGCTGTGCCACATACCCGGCCCCATTGCCTGATTATTGTGTACGCATCTCTTTACTGTCCGTGTTTCGGACAGTGCAGGAAGGTGTTAAATGTCATTTCTTGTGTCCAACATGTGGCGCTGTGACTATGTCTGTATATTGGCCTATGTGTTCAGGGCTGGACTCTTATCATACATGTGAAGTTTGGTCCAGATAGGAATGAGGAAGTTTTTTCCTTTATTATTTGGTGGCCTGCTCCTGCCGGTATTAAAAATGGTATGCTTAAGTCAGAAGAACTCTGTGCAATCTACATAAAAACAAAATGGACTACAGGTGAAAAATCACTCAAACGAATTTGTGGGCAGTTGTGTTTTGATTATTGATTGGCGGTGATGCTGTCGGAGGGTGCGCTCACCTTTTAGTTGCATGTCATCTTGTAGTGTATGATATGGAGGAAAGAACCTATAAATGTCATGTAAATAGGATGTTTGTCTGATTTCCTGTGTCCAGTAGATGGCACCATGGATATGACACAGTATTGATGCATGGAGGTATTCAGGGCGACTTCGTGTGATGAATTTGGTGTACATGGGAAATTGTATGTTGAAGTTATAAGGGCTTGCTGTTTTATGGAGAAGCATGAAAATGGACCACACCATGACACCCACCATGTTTGATGTAGGTGAAAGCTTTTGATAACTTTTCATGTTCAAGGTCTGAGGATGATACTAAGTGAATTGGAAGTCTGTGGTGTTCAATCTTTAGGAGGAGTTTGTTCGAGAAGTACAAGGCATGGAAATGGATCAAAATGGGGGTGAAATGGGAACTTAGAATCAAAATGAACGACTTCCTGTTGGAGTGACAGTTTGGTACCCCAATGTTTTTTGTGTGTCTGGTCATGATACATATGCGTACCGAAATGTGATTGATGTATATGCATGTAGGAGGCGGGGCTTGGATTTTGAATATTCCAGGGGGCGCTATAGAGTCTCCTGGTAACAGCTGTCATCAGCTATCGTCAGGAGGGTACTGGCAATAATTGTACCAACTTTCATGTTAATCCAACCTACCGATGTGGGGATATAAAATACTTTAATTTAAAGAGCGCCACCTAGTGGTAATCGGGCAAAATTTTGCACAGAGCCTTAGGGGCTCATGGGGAAGTAGTAACCTTCATTTTTAGGAAGTAGTTTTTGAATGTGTGATAAAGTATATGGGACTTATAACGCAAAACGCACTTTTCTCGATTATAGCGCCACCTAGTGGTGGAAATTCACAGTGACAATAGATTAAAACATTTTTTGGCAGGTGTGACCTATATTCCAAATTTGGTGAGTTTTGGGGTATGTTCAGGCAGTGAAAAATGCGATCATTTGGGACAAAAAAGTTGTCACTACAAAAAAAATGGGGGTCGAGACCTGCTTGGGCCCTAAATATTTAGCCAACACCCCCAGTGACAGAGCATCAGGTGCTCCTGTCCCCCTACCTCAGCACAGCAGTGTGACACAGCATCAGGACTAAAGGCTGCACCAATAGACCCTGCTGACTGGCCATCTTTTCTAACCAGAGCCATTTCTTGCTATATGCGGACTCAGCAGGTGCATAGGGCCCCCGCACCACTAGGGGGCCCCCTCAAGTTGCAAGTCCAATCTCAATATCTGAGGAGCCACATGATGGAAAAGGTGTGAAAAGTACCTGGCCTGCTGATTGGTCAGATCTGCTCTCTAGTGATTGGTCAGATCTTGTCTCTAGCATTGCTATACCAGTACTACTAAGGCAGGAGAGGCAGGCCAGTTGAGCTGAGCTGCCGAGAGCGGCAAGATGGCGGATCGGACAAGCTGCTGTTTCTAAGCTCTCGTGCCAAAGCCCAGAAATTTACAAGGAAACTTGATAATTTTCAGTCAGACTTGAACAGACTTTTAAGTGAACAGTTGTGTATACGTTTTCTCCACCTCAAAATACAGGTTGAGATCAAGAAAGTACTTTTGAGCTGACATGCCGTCCGGAAAACCGCAACCGCAAGTTAAGCTAGCTGCAGCCTCGGTCAAAGCTAACCTGAGTGACCATGCTTATTCACAAATGGAGGTAACAACCACCGGTACAGGGAAGAGAAAGGACCCTCCTGGCACTCCAACAAAAAATGATACGCCACCCATGAAGGTAAAAACTTCTCAAGAGGCGCCTGCAGTCTCAAACGAGGCTCTTGTAAAGGCTATAGAGAATTTAACTGATAAGATGGATAGCTTCGGAGTTCAGCTAAGAGAAAACTCCATCATGGTGGCTAACATATCCAAAATTGTGGAGATAAATGCAGCAGAGATTAAAGAGGGCAAAGAAAAGATTCAAGCTGTGAAAAAAGAAATGCCCCGTCTCATCAAAGAAAATGAGGAGCTGAAAGAAAGAGTGACTGAGCTGGAGAGGTACAAGAGACGCTGGAACCTCAAAACGCATGGCTTAAAAGAAAAAAATGACGAACGCATCCGAGACATAATCGTGGAGATCCTGTCCAAGATTGCGCCGCAGTGGGCTTCGTCGATCGAAACCATGGTTAACACGGTTCACCGCCTTGGGAGAAGAGAGGTGGGGAAAAACCGCCAAGTCATCATGCAGTTCACCATGAGACACCACCAGGATGCCTTCTGGAAGCTGTCCAAGAACTGTAAAATCTGCAAAGACTTGGGGATCCACTTTAAGCAAGATTTCTGCAAAGCTGACCGAGAGGCTCGCACTGCTGCGTGGCCATTGATGGAGCAAGCTTGGGCTGCAGGGAAGAACGTGTACTACAGAGGACATATGGGGTACATTGATGGTAACAAGGTTGTACCAGATTAGATAGATTACAAATTGCAAGAGGTCATGCACCTTTCTCCCCCAGGTATTTGAGTCTTCCTTTGGTGAATGTGTTTAATTCATTTTTCAGCACATACCGCTTATGTTCAAATTGGAGGCTCGGTGCTTACAGTATTATCTCAGGTTTGTTTAAAACGCGGGGGGAAAAAAAAATAAAAAAATCTATTAGATATTATGCTTTAAAGTACTCAGGGTTATTTTTGATGTGTTGCATCACACGGTTTATAAAAAAACCCAAAAAAAAACCCAAAGGTTTTATGCTTAAGCAGAAAATCTCAAATTTCTTCTTTTGATACATCATAATGTTATCTGCTGAAGTTAAGGTCATCTCAGCTTTTCTCTTTTGATACGAGTACTTCTACATTATATGCTACAGTTAAATAAGGATAGGATGCACTTTTCTAGAACCTAAGATTGAAGATTATGCATCAAGTAAATATGAACCTTAATTTACACTTGTTGTCTCAAAGTTTACATTGAGCTACCTCCCTTTTCGTTGCTGTATGAGTTCACATAATCACCTAATACAGTAAAATATAGGAAGACAAGAAGATTTGTTACACATTTTATTATGTTTAATAGTGTTAGGGGCAACACTACAGTGCTTAGTCTCAAACAAACATCCACATTTCTCAGTTGAATTTATACCTCTTTCTTTTATGCCTTTTTTTAATTCTAAATTCTCCTTTATCACTCTTAATGCTAGGGGTCTAAGAGATTCTATTAAAAGAAAATCAACCTTCCTACTTTGCAAAAATGAAAAAGCACAATGTGTTCTCCTGCAAGAAACACATTTGAATGACATGGATGAAAAATTCTGGTCGAATCAATGGGGCGACAAAATTGTGTTTAGCAACAGTACAAACAGATTGGCAGGTGTGGCCATACTCCTTAACAACTTCCCTGGGAAAATCTTGACCACAAACAGGGACCCTTTAGGTCACTGGATAATTGTCTTTGTCTTTGAAGCAAATGATGATTTTCTAATTCTAGGAAATATTTATGGTACAACAATTTTAACCAGAACAAAAAAATTATTTCTGAAATCACACAGAGACTCAGTGATCTTTATCAAAGATATCCTACTGAAAACCTTATTTTTGGTGGCGATTATAATATGGTTATGGATGAATGGCTTGATAGGTATCCTACAAAATACCAAAGACATTTTTATAATCCTGTTTTGCTTGACTTCTGTAGTGAGTTTAATCTCAAAGACACGTGGCGTATTGATAATCCGGATACCCAAATTTATACGTGGTTCAAACCTGATGGCTCAATTAAATCCAGAATTGATCTTTGGTTGGTGTCAGATATCAGGTCTGGGCTTGAATCAACTGCTACAATTTCAGCTGCACCTCTAACAGATCATTGCATAATAAAGCTTAATTTTATATCCTCAAACACACATTTTAAAAAAGGTTATTGGAAATTTAATTCAAATTTACTAAAAAATGAACCCTTCTGCCAAGAAACTATTGATGCGATAAATGATGTAACTACAGATGCTAACATTGAAACTTATAGAGCTAAATGTGAGTATTTGAAATTTAAAGTACGCCAGACTTCTATTTCAAAAAGTAAAATAATAAGTAGGGATAGTAAGAAAAAAGAGCTAGAAATCATTAAAGAAATCAACAGTATCTGTAATAAACTCTCTATAAATGAGGATAACAAACAACAACTTTTACTTTTGCAATCTTCATTAGATAACATTTACATTTCTAAAGCCAAAGGAGCATATATTAGATCAAGAGCGAAATGGATAGAAGGAGGAGAGAGGTGCTCAGCATATTTTTGTAGATTGGAAGAGACAAGAACGGAATGCTGATAGCTGATAACATTACTGATAGATGATCAAGAATGCACTGACCCAGATTTAATTTCTAAGGAAATATTTAAATTCTACAGTAAACTATATTCGTCCTCTTATTCATCCCCAGATGCTGATGCTTTCTTTGAGCATGTTAAGGAATGGATCCCCAGAGTTGATGAGTGTTTCAAAAACGTATGTGAGGCAGACAGCGCCGTCGTATAGGGGGGAAAGGTGATGACAATTCTAAGGGCCCACAGCCCGCTATAGGGCCCACACACAGCCCACAGTAGCCTCTATGACAAAATATTTATGCATACACTGAACTAATATATATTTATATATTCATACGAATAATTCCGAATTAAAACAAAGCCACAAGTCATATAATATTCTAATTTTAATTATTTCAATAACCCCCTTGGTCCCTTCTTAAAAAATGGTTTGGTCCACACCGCGGTTCGTTCTTCCCAGGGTTCTTCCTCATCGGAATTAGGTGAGCGCGAGCGAACTCCAGCAGGGTTGGATGCCCACCAAAAAGCACAAGTCTGGACACCAGAAGAGAGTTGAGAAGTAGGCCAGTAGTAGGAGCAACAGAGCAGGGGCCCAGGACATCAAAAGCTTATTTTCTAAGAATGGTGAGAGTAAAACTACCGAGGGCGGCTGAAACAATTAGCCTACTTGTTCATTAATTTAATGTCTGTAACATTACCTTTGACGGGGCGCAGGCTGGAGCCTACATTAGCTGTCATCTGGCCGCGCTACACTCTGGACAAGTCGCCAGTTCATTGTAGAGCAACGGTTCCTAGAGTAGCTATAACTGAGCGTGACTAATTTAGGGGCTACTACAGTGACTGTGTGTTTCACACATATCACTGTCGGACAGTGCTCCAGTATGCGCCCATTCAGAGGCTGCATTGAATTGTATTATGACGCATTCAAGTTCTATTCAGTAATTATGAGCATCTGACGAAGGTCAGTTACGTTATCATGATGTGTTCAATGTGGTCTTGTAAAATGTGCTGGGACATTTGAATAGCCTAAATACAAAAAAGTTAAATGTTCAAAGATTTGTTTGTTTTCATAGCAGTATAAAATAAAAGACACCATAATAGCTGACAACAACAAAGTAAAAAAGACTATTTAGAGTTGTGGACAGTTTACACCGACTTTTGAATGGTTTAAGAATATTTTTTGCCTGGGAAAGTGAAGCTGTCCACCTAGAACTATGGTACTAAGAAGCCCATTTAGATTTTGTCCAAGAATAGGTTAGTTCTGCATCAGTTTCCCCATGAAACATGACATATAATGTTTACAATATATATAATGGAACAATAAACCTTTATGCTCTGCTGCACTAGAATCAGCAGTGGCTGCTTCATCTGAGTTTGACCCCACAGCAGTTGTTCAGCCCAGCAGTCCAATGATACCTTTGATGGTGAGTGAGTGATGTAGACACTGGTTGGCTGTTTTGGTTTATTAGTGACCCACTACCTATTTGTTGAGTGGTTAATTGAACATGTATTTGCAATCAGAGGTGTATTAACGTGTTGCAAATCAGTTAAATGAGAATAAGACAACTAATTATACACAATTTACATAATAATACTCTGACTTGTTAAGTTGTTAATCGTAAAAAAGGAAACAAATTAGGTGTATTACACCAGGCACCGTCAAGAATACTGAAAAACAAGAAAATTGAAGGTGGCAATGAATGGGGTAGAGGGGCCCACACCGATATTCTTTCAGGGGGCCCAGAATTCCTAGCAACTGCCCTGGAGGCAGATATCAGTATGGCAGAAGTGGAAAAGGCTATGACATGCCTAGCATTAGATAAATCTCCGGGATCAGATGGTCTAACTAGCAATTTCTACAGGCATTTCTGGGATCATCTTAAAGACAACTTTTTCCATATGTTAAAAGAAATATCTGAATCCCACATTCTTCCAGCCACTATGAAGCAGGGAATAATCACACTCATCCCTAAACCTGGTAAAGACCATAAAATAATTGACAATCTTAGACCTATAACTACGGAGCCCTGGAGGTGACATGGATAGTTTGTTTTTTTCATCTTGCGAGTGCGACTTACTGTCTCTCGCGCGCGCGACTTACTATCTCGCAGGCGCGACTTACTATATCTCGTGCGCGCGAGATGGTCAGTCGCGCACGCGAGATAGTAACTTGCACGTGCGAGATAATAACTCGCACTCGCGAGATAGTAAGTAAGATGCATTGGCACTCTGGCTCAAATGATTGAATGAAGTGAACGTTGTTGTGTTAACTCAACAATGATGGGACGCTGGAATCATGAACAAGTGCCATTTACTTCAACAACTTATACTGTAACACTGTTCTCAGTAGCAGCGTCATATCGTACATAATCACCATGTTGTTGCACTCTGACCTCTCTACGTGCAGCGTGTTAACTATGACCTGTCTTATATAACAGCGCCCACTTGTGGTATAAAGAGCAATAGTATATCTGTTTTATATTATAACAGAAGACAACAAACGTGTTTAGTGTACTGTGAAAGCCGAGAGAATGTGGTCTGTGTGAGAATGTCGTGGAAAATTGAAGGTATTTTAGTAAATGTAGGTTTTCTGTCACAACTTTCACATAAATATGATACTATATGCACCTGCATCCATTGTTAATCGTTTGTCCTGATTGCCAGTTGTGACTGCTGCAACGTTATTTCCTAAATTAATTATAACCAAACTACTATTACCTTTACAACTCCTCCATCATGGCTAGCATAATAGCCATTCAAATAGCTATTAAAACACCTGGACACTCATCGTGGATCATCAAAATACCTGTTACATGTACCTCTTACCGTTACACAATAAGAATAAGACACTTTATTAACTTTAATTAATTAATTAATCAATTAAAATTCTGAGATGGTCTCGATCCATGATAATAAGCCTGCATTTAACGGACTGCACTGTTAAATTACGTCAAAATGCGCTTGAATTAATATCTCGCACGTGCGAGATACTAATTCATCATTTAATTGAAGAGGGTTTTATTTTATTCCTAGATTGACACAACTGAACTCAAATTTATATTCAGTACTTTAGAATTACTAGTGCAGTGCCAGTAAGAACAATGTATGTATATATATATATATATATATATATATATATATATATATATCAGGGTTCTCCCCAGAAATTCTTAGTATAGCGGCGCACCGTCTGTCTGGGGGGGGGGGGGTGCGCGACCGCTTGTCAACGTCAGTCGGGGGGGCGACCGCTCATCAACGTCAGTCCGGGGGGGGAGACACGGACGTACGGACAGCCGGTCATCAACTCCGTCAGCCGGGGGACGGACGGACGCTCGACACTGTCACGCGCGGAGTATAGCGGCGCTGACCGAGCGGTATAGCGGCGCAGCGCCGCTGTTCCACCGTCTGGGGAGAACCCTGTATATATATATATATATATGTGTATATATATATATAGAAAAGTGGGAGGTTAAGTAGCTTTTTCATGGATGGCCAAATGAGGCTGTGTTTGAAGATGGGACGTCAGGGATATTTAGGTTTGTTGTGAAATCTGATATTCCCGGGTATAATTGGCCATTTTTGACTATTTTTGATTTTGCCATTATATTTCACCTTAAAAACTATTTACTTTGTGTCATTATTTTCAGCACAACCTCACATGTGTGTCTGTACAGTTATTTTTTTATTTTGACACACTGTATTAACACAATGGACCTAAAATAACAAAAAAAACATAAAATCCGAGTTGAAAAGGTTAATTTTTTTTACTGTGAAAACCACAAATATGTTTAACAAACCATTTTTTTATTACTTATAATGCAAATATAAATCGTTGTTTGCTAAATATGTGCATACATTTAAAAAAATTACAAAGGTATATGTAACTATTTACATTTAAATGCAGGCAATGCTCAGGTCTGCCTGAGCTCCTTCCAGCTGAATGAAGAGCTGCACTGCCTGCTCCACATTCAGCAGTCTCCTCATTGTTTTGACTCAATAAACGAAAAACCGACTCCACTACACTACACCAAACACTACATAACACACTAACTATACACTCCAAACACGCTAAATGTCACAAATCTCTCAACTCTCAATATCGCTGTCTCTACACCGACCGTCGTTGCCTGTCATCCACCTACGTCCCTCCCACAACTTCCTGTTCCTCAACAACCAAACTTGCTGCTTGGACACTTTCGTGACAAAAGCCAGTTTTTACCGTTTCTTCCTGCACCAGACACAAAGCAAACGTGACAGCAATGTTCGCGAAAAAGTGTGGCGAACATTATTTACCCTAAGTCCGGTTTTGGACGTGCCGGTGGGTCCGGTCCGTCGACTTGGGAGGTGGGCCGTGTAGCTAGCAGCTAGCGGCTAGCAGCTAGCGGCTAGCCGCTAGCTACACACGAACATCCACAGATTCCGATTCCACTTTGTTGTCCGCGCATTTCCGGATCTCCTCAGACCCGAACAGACTCGGTCCGGACTCATTTAGTCTCATTAATCCACAACAGTCAGTTTAGATGCACAGAACAGAACGGGACCGAACCGCCGGCAAAGTCCCCGTTCAGCTCGCGCCGCTGCAGGTATAAATCTGCTTGTTTCTTAAGGTGGGCTCTGCAGTGATTGGCTCTGGTGCGCACATGGCTATGGTGTGCAGTGATTGGCTCTGGTGCGCACGTGACTGTGGTGGCTCCGGTGGACAATGCTCTTGAATTTGTAAAGCATTTATGAAATAATTTATTAACGGTGTCGCACACCCTTGAAACACGCAGCAGCCATGTTGTAAGTTTCAGGTCAGTCTGATCCTGATCCGCAGAGATATTTGAGGCATACACACACACACACGCACAGACAGACAGACATACAGAGATTCCTTGCTTTTATAGAGAGATTTGGCTTTGGCGAAAACTTCATTAATGTGATTAAATTAATTTATAAAGATACAAATAGTACAGTCATACTACCGCAGGGTACATGCCCAAGATTCTCAATAAGTAAAGGCATTAAACAAGGGTGCCCCATCTCTCCATTGCTTTTCATTGCAGCAGCAGAAATGCTATCAATTCTCATCAAAAATACAGACTTTGAAAAACTGACAGTTTCATGAAAAATAGTGATCAAATCCCTAAAGTCATTGAGACAATTGATTTTTTTCTAAGGCGTCCGGCTTAGAATTAAACCTTAAAAAATGTGATTTGTTACCAATCCATGATTCTCCGCTTACAACAATTCTATGGAGCCAGAACGGTGACTTTAAAATTTGGCATCCAAAAAAAAATTGGCATTGAAAACAAAACCAGTACTGAAAAAAGAAACATTGTCATTGTAACACTTGTATTGAAAACAGTTGTATTGGCATTGAAACAAGTATTGGCACTGAAAAAAGAAAGTAATTCAAATAATTCAAATCCGAAAATCTTATCATTTTATTTTATTGGGATTTTTTTGTATTTTTCAATGACAATCTTCAGATTTTTTCTTCATGTCACTTTTATTTTCAGTGACAGATTTTTTTTACAATGTCACTTTTTTTTCAGAGTCACTGATTTTCAGTTTCAACTTTCTGTCACTGTTTTGGCATCGAGAGGGAGGGGCCTGAGGGGAGGGGCAAGTAGAGCGTGGTTTGCATATCATTTGAGAAGGTAATGGCAGCAGCCTGCGGGAAGGCGGGGCTGGACGGCCCAACCATAATACACCATTTAGGGCACGTGTGCCGGCCATCTCTGGGCAACACAGAGTCCAACTACCTCGCGGACTTTTCTTCATGCTCTCTCCTGATGTGTCCAAGTCTCTGTGTATCTGCTTCTGTCCCGGAGCTCCCAAGCCCCGCTCCTATATGCGTATGGAGTGTGGTAGTAGTACCGGGCGCCGAGCACGGAGCATTAGCCACAGTTAGCACAACAGTAGAACAGCCTGTTGCTCCAAGCCGGGACTGCAGCGCCAACTGCAGCGCTCTGGTCTGCTCTCCGAGCTCTGTGCCACCGCACTGCTACCGGAGACCGGAGCTCCTGAGCTCCCCTATAAACTCAGGTCATGTGAATAATATCACTATTCCTACAATGACTCCTTTGAGTCGAAGCGAATAAACTCAACACGCCAGTATGCGGGTAAAGTCAGCTGTGATTGTGCTACTGTGGTTCATGGTAAAGTACAACAGATGGCTGTAATCAAGTAACAGACACATATTTTCATAACTGACTGACTTTTCTCCCAGCACTCTCCTTTATTGTCCGGTCTCTGTATGCGTACGCAGCAGTGCGGTGTTACAGAGCTCGGGGAGCAGACGGAGCGCTGCTGTCGGCGAGGCAGCCCCGGCTCGGAGCAACGCAGCTGGGGCTAATGCTCGTTAGCTCCGTACTACTACCACACTCCATACGCATATAGATACCGGAGCTCGGGAGGTCCGGTCTCCGGTAGCGGTGCGGTGGCACAGAGCTCAGGGAGCAGACCAGAGCGCTGCTGTCGGTGCTGCAGCCCCGGCTCGGAGCAACAGGCTTTTCTACTGTTATGCTAACTGTGGCTAATGCTCCGTGCTCGGCGCTCCGGTACTACTACTACCACACTCCATACGCATATAGGAGCGGGGCTCGGGAGCTCCGGGACAGAACCAGATACACAGAGACTTGGACACATCAGGAGAGAGCTTGAAGAAAAGTCTGCGAGGTAGTTGGGCTCTGTGTTGCCCAGAGACGGCCGGGTACAACGGTATTATGGCTGGACCGTCCAGCCCCGCCTTCCCGCAGGCTGCTGCCATTACCTTCTCAAATGATATGCAAACCACGCTCTACTTGCCCCTCCCCTCAGGCCCCTCCCTCTCGACGCCAAAACAGTGACAGAAAGTTGAAACTGAAAATCAGTGACACTGAAAAAAAACTGACATTGTAAAAAAAATCTGTCACTGAAAAAAAGTGACATGAAGAAAAAATCTGAAGATTGTCATTGAAAAATGCAAAAAAATCCCAATAAAATAAAATGATAAGATTTTCGGATTTGAATTATTTGAATTACTTTCTTTTTTCAGTGCCAATACTTGTTTCAATGCCAATACAACTGTTTTCAATACAAATGTTTCAATGACAATGTTTCTTTTTTCAGTACTGGTTTTGTTTTCAATGCCAATTTTTTTTTTGGATGCCAAATTTTAAAGTCACCGTTCTGGCTCCATACAATTCACAATATTCCTGTTAAATCAACGGTTAAATACTTAGGCATACACATTACTAAGGATAATGACACTTCAAATAACCTAAACATTTGGAACAATTTGGACAAATGTAAATCACTTTTAAATCTCTGGTCTCAAAGGGACATCTCTATCATTGGTCGAATTTTTCTCACAAAAATGGAATGCCTTTCAAGATTCATTTACCCGGCCTACTCTTTGTCACTCTCCGAAAGAGTAATCAAGTCTATAAATCAGGCTAACTTTAATTACATCTGGAATAGAAAAACACACTACATTAGGAAAGGAACTTTGGTCCTATCCTTTAGGACAGTGGTTCCCAACGTTTTTTCCTTGAAGCCCCCCTTGCCTGTGTCGAAGACAAGCCAGGCCCCCCCCGACCCCAACCCGCATACACTGAAAGAATAAAGTGATTAATTACAAACTTTTATTTGCAAAAATAAACAACAGTTGTAGGTTTTTGCTCTTATTCTCCTTGTTTTACAATGTATATAGATACATTTCTTCCTTTTTTGTGTCATCAGGTGTATCACACACAAACACACACACAGTTTACCTACCTACCTGCCTACTTCATAGGGGTGTTGGTGATAAATAGCTTAATGAATTTAAATGTGGACCAAGGATACATTCAATTTGGATTATAAAGACTTTTGATTGTCCAGTTGGGTGTGGTATTGGGATTTTATACATTTAATGTGCACAAATATAATTTTGGTAACCTCACAACCTCAGAGCAGACAAAGTTGTGCGCCCCCCCTGCGATTTCTGGCGCCCCCCTAGGGGGGGCCCGGACCCCAGGTTGGGAACCACTGCTTTAGGATATGAGGAGGGAGGTCTTAAAGCCATTGATATAGACTGTGTCAACGGCATTAATAAAATTAACTGGTTGAGATCATTTTTGAAGAATGAAAACAGCTTGTGGTTTTATATCCCAAATTACATTTTTAATGATCTAGGAGGTGTTAACTTCCTTCTGAGATGTGACTTTGACCTAAAGAAGCTCCCTATCAAGTTATCTGCCTTCCATCAACAGGTTTTACATTACTGGAAAATGATCTACAAGCACAATTTTAGTCCCCACAGCACCCCATTATGGAATTGCAGATACATTTTATCGAGAAATAAATCTTTTTTTTATCAAAATTGGCTAGAGAAAGGAATTTGGTCAGTGATGCACCTCTTGGATAATACTGGAAACATTGTACCTTTTGAGATTCTCTGCTCTAAATATAACCTGAATGACAGAAGGCAGTATAATCATCTTGTCAAAGCAATCCCTCAATCTATTGTTGTGATGTCTTATAATCTGTATAAAAGTAATGTGAACCCAACACTTGCTTCGCTTTCGATAAATGGCCACAATATCACTGATCTTAAACTACCTAATATCACAATCCGACATACCTTGGTTGAAGAACTGTATCCATTCTCATCGAACAGAATATCAATTCTACAATTTTTCTCTACAAAAGTTTGAGATCCAAATTATTTAAGTTTCCCATTGCTCCCAAAGCGAAGGAAGTGCACTTTAAAATTCTTAATAGAGTATACCCCTCCTCTGAATTTCTAAGGAATCGTTTTAATTTTGACCACAATGACTGCTCATTTTGTGATGAAGACAATGAAACAACTGAACACTTATTTTATGACTGTAAATTTGTGAATACCTTCTGGGAAGATTTGTGCGACTGGTTATTCCCTAAAATGCCCAATTTCTCTATTCTAACAAAAGAAAATGTTTTATATGGTGTATCTATGAAAGAGGCATCCCATGACCTGGCTGTTAACACTTTCATCATTCTTGGTAAATTTTTAATTCATAAAAATAGATGCATGAAATCCAAACCTAATTTCTATGTTTTTCATAAAGAACTATGTCATTATTTTTCATCCCTGAAATGTATGGAGAATAAAAATGCATTGAAACTTTGTAGGTTAGTAGAGGAGCTTAATCTTACTGAAAACCCCTAGCTCTCCCCCCTTTATTTATTTATTTATTTTACTTTTACTTTTCCCAATCTATTTTCTGAGATTTCTTCCTTTTTTTCGTCTTACACAGTTGACAATATTCTGAGGCTTGTCCATGTGCCTTGTTTATTCTGTATTGCAATGTACTATGCCAATATGTTGTGTACAATTATCATTCAATAAAAAAATAAAAAATAAATAAAAAAACAAGTTGAGCTGAGCTGCCGGTACCGGTCATTCACGGCATGGTATCAAAACAAACGTATTCTCTGGTTCAGAAACAAGAAAGAAGAAGAAACTGGATGAAGAAAAACACTCACAGGATAAAGGTAAGTTTTTTTTTTCCATGATGTTGGGTGGAGGGGGAGCTTTAATTATGATTTTTTTAGCTAGCTTAAGTGTTTTCTTTAGGAAAGGGCTCACATAAAATGTATGTCACATGTGACTGCCATAAGACTGATTGACTGAAGTGATGCCCATTCTGGTGAATTATAGCAGGTCCAACAAATTGGCCTTACATTTGGGAGGGAGGGTGTGTTGTTAGGCAGATGTCTGTCATGTCTGCTTTATCCTCGTCCAGTGGGAGCTGCTGTTCCGTCATAGACCTCCTCTGCTGTTAAATATTTGCCATGTAATATTAGATTATTTTAGTGTTTCCCCAGTTTATAGGTCTCTAATGTGACAACAACACTAATGCATATTAGGCCTACTGTGGATTATTTTGGACTATTGTGGCAGTGGATCATTGCTCTGAGTGGGTTATTGTTTTCTCTACTGAGTTAGTTGCGGTCTGTCTTTACCACATTTATTAGAATATTTATTGTGACAATATAATGTGAACAAATTTGCCTACATTCCTACAGTTTAGTTGTTTTGATATATTTTTTTGTCAAATAGAGTACATTTTAAGTAAACTATACTGTATATGACCGTTAGTTCTGCCCACAGAATATAGATTTAGACCATATCGCCAGTTAATCACAAGTAGTCCACTTTGTAATACCCTGCGAAATATACAGAAACACATTCCTTCAGTATCACATAGCTCATCAGTCCTTTATCTTCATTTTATAACGCTAACAAGTAGCTACAATGTGTCGTAATGCTTAAAAGTAACAACTTTGAAATTGGGTGCATGCTTTAAAGAGACTATGTGCTGTATATTGCAAAGTTTAATATGAAAACAGATTACGAATTTCTGCATTAGTGTAACATAACTCAATTATATAGAATGAATATTTGCTAAGGATGTATTTTGCTTGGTAACCTGAGGAGTTTTGTCTTTGCAGGAGTAATTCTGAAATATTTTGGAGACGCGAACCAGGAAGAAGCACGGCCGCCTTCAGCACCACCGGACCAGGATTTTTAAGTTTAAAAATGTTTTACAATTTAAAATAAACATTTTTGAGGAACACTGCATCAGTTTCATTTATTGACATGTAGAGGATCCCCATTGTTTACCTTGTATTATCATTTTCTATTAGTTCAACTTGCTAAGGTGGGTCAACAAGTCCCTTTCACCTGCAGCTATCACTAGAAAACAAAGTGTACGCTATATGTGAGGCACGTTCATTCTCACTGAACAATCTCCATTTATGAATACAGTTTATGTGCAGGAAAAGGCATACGCATGGTTTCTATATGTACACATTGTTTAATACGTGTCACTCCTGAGGCCTGTACTGCGAAGGGGGCTCAACATAGCCAGGCTTTGTGCTCATGATGCAGCTCAACAAAGCCCCAAGTCCCCAATCAGAGTTAAACTGTACTGCGACGGTGGTTATCAACTTCATTTGTCAAGTCCGGTTCTCTGCTTTGTGCTCTGCGCTTGTTCACATAAAAGGGAGCGTTTGACGTCATATTATTCTACTTCCGTGCGAAAATGGATCGATCCCGGGCCACATATTTTACTCAAGATGAGCAGATTCTTATTATGCAAGGCTATGAAGAAGTCAAAGAAACCATCACGGCAAAAAGTAACACTGTCGCCGCCAATAGAGCGAGGGAGGGCTGCTGGCAGATAAGTGCTGACCG
Source organism: Sparus aurata (assembly GCF_900880675.1). Lineage (NCBI taxonomy): Eukaryota > Metazoa > Chordata > Actinopteri > Spariformes > Sparidae > Sparus > Sparus aurata. Next base: position 874,603 of record NC_044204.1, on the reverse strand, counting down.
TGTAAATGCGTAAGTTAACAATGATAAATATTATGATCAATATTATATTAAGCCCTTGGTGTTTTAATTTCTGAAAGCTCAACATTGTGCAACTTTTACATATTAACTCTCATCCATTTAAAAAATAAATAAACTGAAGCAATAACTATCATTTTTCATTTTTGAATGATGTCTATATTGTTTTCACATTTTACTGATCTCAGAATGCGCGTGTGTGTTTTATTGAAAGCGAGGCTGAGTGTGCGTCGGCTATAAATGTTCAGTGTTTTTTGTATTACTGTGTCGGGATGAACAAGCAAATGTAGCTACTGTCCCTGTACAATGACAATAAAGACCTTTTTGACAGTGAAAATAGCTCAAGCCTGTAAGATTTGTGTTTGGGCGTACACTGCTCTACAACGGGTGAAACATTGATCAGTTCATCAGTTTATTCATGGCCACATCAAAGAAATAACTAACTTTACTCATTATCTGTGACAAATAAATACTAGGTTGGCCTAATTAATATTTCATATTGCATTTTATTAAGATGTGGAAGCAGCAGTCGGACATGGCAGCAAGTTAGAGCCAAATACAAAAACATAATTCAAAGTGGTATGTAGCCAAGCTGCCCCATCATTTTGTCAGTGTGTGTTCTTGCTCAGATTTTCTGCATCACCAACTGAATGTAAGTAGGTTCCCGTGGCGAAAAAACGAAGGGCTACACAAACAGTTTGCCCGACAGTGAGCGCACAGCTTCTTCGAGTGGCATTCCTGACACTCGGCTCAATAAGTGAGCAAATGTACCGTATTCCCTCGGCTGAAAAACCTATATCGCTCATAGAGAATTTCATCAGGAAATGCCAGCGGATCAGCGCGATCTCGAAGAAGCCGCTCACGTCGCAGTGCTGCCCGAATTATTCTTGCTCCCAGGTCCACCGGGTTCTCAATGAATGGTGTTACACAGTGAAACAGTGGCGCTTTTATAGCCGATTTTAAGCTGAAACTCTGAACATAACCTGGTCAGGTTATGTTCAGAGTTTCAGCTTAAAATCGGCTATAAAAGCTCAAGGTGTGTTTCACTGTGTAACACACCTGGTCGGGACCAGGTTATGAGCTAAACATAAGTTACCATGGTGATCTAGCCGGGTTAAAAGAGAGCCACCTTTGTAGTACAGGGAAGCCTGGCTTTAGACTCAACATACCTCGCTAACCCACTAAACTGGCTTCGCAGTACACCCCTCTGGTGTCATCCAGTCTTACCTGTATGGAAGAAAACAGCGACACAGATGAGCAGAAGAGTCCTGCCAAACATCTTGGTTCAAAACTCAGGAAGACAGCGGCTGCAATGTGTGAGATGACGTTAAGTCTTTTGAGTTTTCGTGACGTCTGACTGGCTGCTGATGTGTCTGTGTGCAGGTCCTCTGTGGCTGTGATGTTTGGTGTTGGCGTGCTGTTGTCATATAGAGGACAAGCTCAGTGTTGTTGTGACGGCCGCTGCTCTCTTTTGTTCACATTTTAATCTTGGGATCAACATTCTGTCTGTGCCGGCAGCTAGCTGAAACAGCAAAAATCATCAGGAAGAGGAGTGACACCAACAGAACCAGCAGAAAAACAAGCGTGGCTCCGTCACAAGTCAGAACAACTTATTTAAACAACAGAAAAACAAGTGTGACTCCATCACGAGTCATAACTTCTTTAAACAGCAGAAACACACATTGATCAGGTATAACATTTTGACCACTGACAGGTGAAGTGTATAACACTGATAATCTCTTCATCATGGCACCTGTTAGTGGGTGGGATATATTAGGCAGCAAGTGAACAAGTTGATGTGTTAGAAGCAGGAACAATGGGCAAGCTTAAGGAGTTGTGCGAGTTTGACATGGGCCAAATTGCGATGGCTAGATGACTGGGTCAGAGCATCTCCAAAACTGCAGCTCTTGTGGGGTGTTCCCAGTCTGCAGTGGTCAGTATCTATCAAAAGTGGTCGAAGGAAGGAACTGTGGTGACCCGGCGACAGGGTCATGTGCCACCAATAAGGCTCATTGATGCACATGGGGAGCGAGGGCTGTCCCGTGTGGTCCGATCCAACAGACGAGCTACTGTTGCTCAATTGCATAAGAGGTTAATGCTGTTTCTCACAGAAAGGTGTCAGAATACACAGTGCATCGCAGTTGTTTGTGTATGGCACTGCACAGCCGCAGACCAGTCAGGGTGCCCCATGCTGACCTCTGTCCATCGCCGAAAGTGCCAACAATGGGCACGTGAGCATCAGAACTGGACCACGGAGTAATGGAAAGAAGGTGGCTGGTCTGAAGAATCAAGTTTTCTTTTACATCATGTGGATGGCCGGGTGCGCTTACGTTGCTTACCTGAGGAACACCAGGCACCAGGATGCACTACAGGAAGGAGGCAAGCCGGCGGAGGCAGTGTGATGCTTTGGGCAATGTTCTGCTGGGAAACCTTGGGTCCTGCCATCCATGTGGATGTTACTTTCACACCTACCCAAGCATTGTTGCAGACCATATACACCCCTTCATGGAAACAATATTCCCTGATGGCTGTGGTCTCTTTCAGCAGGATAATGCGCCATGCCACAAAGCAAAAATGGTTCAGGAATGGTTTGAGGAGCACAACAGCAATGAGTTTGAGGTGTTGACTTGGCCTCTAAATTCCCCAGATTTCAATCCAATAGAGCATCTGTGGGATGTGCTGGACAAACAAGTCTGATCCATGGAGGCTCCACCTCTCAACTTATAGGACTTAAAGGAGAATTTCGGTCGATTTAAACATGCAGCTTCATTGCTCAAGCTACCCTCGACTTGCCAGTACCGAAGACGCGAAAACATTTGGTCCAGCCATTACAGAGCTCCGTGAACGGAGATTTAGCATTGACAGCTAACAGCATGGGGTCAGAACTTTACACTGTGTTTTAAGTGTCTTAACATGCTCCACATCTCACACCAAAAGTTATGCAACATCAGCAGACACCTTAGCACACAGCACTGTAGCGTGTATGACTCAAACTGAATAAAAAAGTAGTTAAAACAGTGTGTTTGTGAGACTTCCGGTATGGCGTAGAAGCTAAACGGGGGCGCCGTGACATTCCGACACCCCTCCATTGCGAAACACCACCCTTCCGAAACACCCCCACTCCGAAACACCGCTGTTCCGACCCTCCCCTCAAAACACCGCCATTCCGAAATTAAACACCGCTGTTCCGAAATTGATTTTCAAGTTTACATTACTTCCTACATCAAACACAGCCGTCCGCTCACCGGCCGCACTCACACAACTCAGTGCTTTTTATTGCTAATAGGCCTATGTCACTATCTTCATTTATTATATAGTATATTTTCGCTTGCAGCAAACACATTTAAACGTTTGTCTAATCTTTTTACACGCACTATCCGTGGTGCTGAAATCCCCACTTCCAGCCGCACTCGCACAATTCTGAAATAAACTGTGGCCCATGGGTGCGATCTGCCGGGGAATGACCCCTCTTCTCGTCCGTTTTAACATAACTTGTCTTTGTGGAAGGTTAACAAGGTATGAGTGGATTGAGCACTGCTGCTCAGTTTGTCTTTGAAAAAAAAAAAAAGCAATTCAAAAAAGCATTCAATAAACATTACATGAAATTGATTGTGTATCCATCTCTTATAGCCATAGACTATCATGACCACGGGCCTACACACGCAAACTGTGCGCACGCAAAGGCTGTTACATAATTAAATTGAATGTAATAATGTCCGCAAACTAAATAAACCTCAAACACCTACTAATAATACTGACCGTGCGTGCAAAATTCAACTGCTGACCCTCCGCTCCGCTGTCACACAACGGATCCCCCGTCCGCGCTCCCTCTCTCTTGCCCGAAAAATAATTTCCATGAAGAAAACATCGCCTGACATTTAAATTTAAATTCCCATTTAAGGTACAAATCTCAAGAAATCTGGATGTATTGCTCATTTGTAAACACAACACTTGTCAGTCTATAGGCAAGAATCTAAAGGTTTATTAATGCAATTCATTTCAAATTCGCTTTATTGGCATGAAGGCCACAACAACAATATTGCTCCAAGAACCACGAAAATAATACCTAGCACAGTAAATAATAATAATAATAATAATAATAATAATAATAACAATGATAACTTTGAACATTATCACAATTAGGTTATCAATCTGCGATGTAAACAAAATGCAAACATTACAGACTTCTAACCATTTTTCTAAAAGTGTCTGTATTTTAATTGAGAATAGTTTTTTATATAAATTACACAAAAGGAAAAGAAAATATGATTTGTTTTACCTATTTCAGCCATAAGCGGTCATATTGACCGCACATCATTTCGCGGGATTTCATTCATTGTCTCTCTTGTGTCTAACTTTGTTAGCGGTCTTCAGCTGTGCGACTGTAACACAACTTTATATGAAGAAGGACTAACACTAATAGCCTAATTGATTGTTATTTCTTACACTTACAGAACTGTTTACGACTCGAAACAATGTTATTATATATGACGTTTCTGACCAAATGTCGCGGCTTCAAATGCATCAAATTCCCACATCCAGTTACGCAGGCAGCTGTCCAGGGTGCTGAACCTGGTGACAGACAAAGGCTGCACTCTGCGTTCTGATGTTTGCTGGGCAGATCTGTCCCCCTTGCTTTCTCATCCACTCTGTTGTGGGAGATCTCCCACAGAGCAAAAGAAATACACATTTTTTCTCTCCCGGCTGAACTCTGGCCTGAGCCCACTTCACCCAGGCGCGAGCCTGCAGCCCCTGCTCCTGCTGACAACAGACCGGGGGAGAAAACAGACATTCCTTTGCTCAGAACCCATATCAGGCTGTGTCTGAATATGCACGAAGATCGGTATAACACATTGGAGCAATTTTCATACAATTTCGGATATTTAGCATGATAAAGTAATTTCAATTCAAAATAGCCATTTGTCCAGCTGAAGCATAATGAGCGTTATGTCATTAATATGAAGTAGGCTTGTTTTGCGGTTAATCAGCCACATGATCCGTTTGAACCCACAAAGGAAAAAGGGATAAATGCGCAGCCTCCGATTCCTTTCTGATTGAGTCCGTTCGGAGTGGGGGGGTTTCGGAATGGAGGGGTTTCCCCAATAGACTTTTCGGAATAGCGGGGTCTTTGAAAAAAAGGGAAACCCCGCCATTACGATGAATTGAAGTCTATGTTCGGAACAGCGGGGTTTCGGAAAGGCGGGGTGTAACCGAAGCAAACAGCAGCATAAAACGGAGGCTCCCAGACAGCCTTGTTTTCCCCCCAAATAACACTGAATAATTACTCAGAAAAGGTGTCACTGTAGCATGAAAGGGGGAAACAAAAGACAAGACCAGAAGTAATTCACGACGAAACCTGAGAAAAGACGGTAATTCGCCTATGGAAAGTGAGGATACAGCCAAAGTTAGCATGCTAGCTGAGCACGAGGCTATGGAGGCTGTCCAAGCTAAGATAATTGCCGAGATACAAGCGGTCCGCGTGGATGTGAAGAAGGAATTCAATGAAGCATTAGGAACACTCAAGAGCGAGCTGGTGGACTTCCGAGGAGAAATAAGTACGAAACTAAACGGCATTTCAACTGAGTTAAGAGAAATAACGGACAGAGTTGAGGCAACGGAGCAGAGAGTGGCCGTCGTGGAGGAGAGCCACGCCGAAACCGCGGAGATGCTGACCTACACACTTAAACTTCAGGAATCCATTCAAGCGCAGCTAACAGACATAGAGGGGCGTTCCCGCAGGAACAACATCCGTATACACGGTATCCCAGAAGGGGCCGAGGGGGACAACATGAAAGTTTTTCTGGAGGAATTTTTCAAAAGTGAACTGTCTCTCACCGAGACCCCCCTCGGTATTCAGCGCTGCCACCGCACACTGAGACCCAGACCGCCGCAAAGTGCCAACCCCAGGTCCGTGCTTGTTTATTTTTTGGAGTATTCAACTAAAGAGCTGGTGCTCCGCTCCGCTTGGAGAAAGAAGGAGATTCATTATGAAGGAAGAAGAGTGTTTTTCGAGCAGGACTACCCGACAGAAATACACATGAAAAGAAAGGCGTACACCTTTATTAGAAAAGCTCTTAAGGAGAAGAACATCCGTTTCCAGATGCTTTACCCAGCGAAATTCAGAGTCTTTTTCGACGCGGGGCCAGTAGTCTACAACAACGTGGAGGAGGCGACCGATGATCTGAGGAAGAGGGGACTTGTCGCGGTGGGACACGAAGCAGACTTCTCCACGCCAAACACACCTTCGGTGAGATCAAGACAAGCCCCCTGGGAAACAGCTGGCTCAAAATCACGCCGGCAGCAAGAGGCACGCCTCAAACATATTCAGGATAAACTGAAGGGGTTTCGGCGCAACAAGGAGGCTTCATGAAAGTTTTTGGTATTGTGAATGACTGAATATTCTACAAAGACTGGTAAGACTATCACGTCCAATACCACATAAGGCTGTTAACATATACAGGTTTATTTTCTTGTGATGAACATTTTCCAGTTAAATTTGCAGCGTGTCTGGGAGCCAATGTTTACTTTGTTTACTGTTCTATGTGCACTGCTCTGATGTTAACTTGTCAGAGGGAAAGTGGGGCACGAGGAGGGGCACCTTCTAGGTTAAGGGATTCCCCTCCCAAATTAGAAGTTGAATTTATACTTCGAGGATGGAGATCACTAATGTTCACTATGTATGTTAAGTTCATTTGTTGTGTTTCATTTTGGTGCGCAGACAGGTGTTTTGTTGTTTTGGTCATCTATGGTCGTTGGACTATTAAGGTAAACTTATTTTCTTTTCAACAACTGCAATGTACCATCATGAATACAGAGTGATTACTCTAAATGTTAATGGGCTGAATAACCCCATAAAGAGGAGTAAAGCCATCGCTAAAATGAAAAGGGAGAAGCAAGATATTATCTTCTGGCAAGAGACTCACCTTACAAATACTGAACATGAGAAGCTGTGTAAAATGGGGTTTAGGAACACATACTATTCCTCATATGAGAAGGGAAACGCAAGGGGAGTAGCTGTATTAATTTCAAACAGGGTAAATTTCCAATTTTCCTCACAGATTACAGATAAAGAAGGGTGTTATTTGTTGGTTAAAGGCTTCATTGATAATAAGGAAGTTACATTATTGAATTTTTATAGACCACCGGGAAGTAATAAAGGACTAATTAAAAAGGTGTTCAACATGATAACTACTGATACATCAGGTGTGTTGACATGCGCTGGGGACTGGAATATTAATTTACATCCCATCTTGGACTCCACAAGTAAGATAAAAAACATAACACCTGAAGCTCTATACACTAAAAAATTTCTTAAAGAATTGAGCATGCTGGATGTATGGAGAGACTTGCACCCAACTGATAAATGTTTTACTTTTTTCTCCCACTCGCATCGTATTTACTCAAGAATTGATTATGTTTTTATGTTTAAAACCGACAGACATAGGATTATAAAATGTGACATAGGGGTAAGGGACATCTCTGACCATGCAGGAGTGTATTTGACATTGCACTTAGATAACAGACCTAAAGAAACTCTGTGGAAACTAAACACCAGTCTCTTAAATGACCCCAAATGCAGAAAGTATATAGAAGAAGAATTTGAAGAGTATATGTTGTTTAATGATAATGAGACAGTGTCTTCCGATACATTATGGGATGCAGCCAAGGCTGTTATTAGGGGCAAATTTATAATGTGGTCAGCTCGTAAGAAGAAAGAAAAAGAGAAGCAAATTAATGACCTGACTGCAAAACTTAAATCCCTGGAAACCAGACACATGAAGTATAATGATATTGATGTCCTTAGCCAAATCAGAGATACAAAACAAACTCTGAATAACATATATGAAAGTGAAATGGAAAAAAGAGTTAAATATATCAAACAAACTTTTTATGAAAATGGCCCTAAATCTAAGATACGCAAACAATTGGCAGAGAGATTTATTCATAAAATTAAAGACCCACAGACTGATAAGATGTATCACAAACCAGAAGATATTCAACGCTCATTTGAAAAGTACTATAAGAACTTATACTCACAGCCCCAGGCAGTTGAATCAGTAGTTGTATCAGACTTTTTATCATCTTTAGATTTACCGTCAGTAGGAACAATGCAGAATAAAATAATGACCCAAGGCATAACGGATGAAGAAATAAATAAAGCCATATCGAGATTGAAAACAGGTAAAATGCCAGGAGCTGATGGCTACCCAGCGGCATGGTATAAAACCTTTAGAAAAATCCTTGTACCGGTACTTAAAAAATGCTTTAATGATATCCTTAGGGGTGGGGAAATGCCGCTTTCCTGGAGACAAGCTATAATTTCAGTAATCCCCAAACCAGGAAAAGACAGGACAGAATGTAGCTCGTACAGACCCATATCAGTATTAAACATGGATTACAGACTATATGCATCAATACTAGCAAAAAGGATGGAGGATATTGTCCCTGATCTAATAGACCCGGACCAGACAGGTTTTGTGAAGCACAGGCAAACCCAGGACAACGTGCGACGAGCTCTTCACCTCATTAATCAGATGAGAAGTAGCAATAGAGAATCTATAGCTATTAGCCTTGATGCCGAAAAGGCTTTTGATTCTGTTCGATGGGAATATTTGTATTTGGTTCTCAAACATTTCGGTTTCAACAACCAGGTAATTGGATGTCTGAACTCCCTCTACAGTTCCCCCACCGCCAGAATAAAAATTAATGGGTCCCTGTCTAATACAGTATTTCTTGAGAGGGGGTGTCGTCAGGGCTGTCCCCTTAGCCCTACACTTTTTGCTCTTTTTATTGAGCCACTGGCCCAGGCGATAAGAGAAGATAAGGACATAACTGGTGTACTGATTGGAAATACACAGTATAAAATGTGTTTATATGCAGATGACATTCTTATGACCCTTAGCAATCCCAAAGTAAGTCTTCCTAAATTACTGCATTTACTTGAAGAATTCGGCTCTTACTCTGGTTATAAACTTAATCTACACAAAACTCAAACTCTAACTTTTAATCTAAATCCACATGAAGATATTTATAGAACAAGTACATTTAAACTGACAGACAGTATAATGGAGTACCTTGGAGTACGAATACCGAAAGATTTAACTACCATCTACGACCACAACTATACTTCCATAACAGCTGATATCAAGGCAGACCTAAACCGTTGGTCTCTATTACCGACAAATATGTATAATCGGATAGACATAATTAAGATGAATGTGCTGTCCCGTCTCCTGTACCTCTTCCAGTCGTTACCAATCGAGATACCACCAAAGCAATTTAACGAATGGAATAGGATGATATCTACTTTTATCTGGGCAAAACAAAGGCCACGGATTAGATATCAGACACTACAGTTACCCAAAGATAAGGGTGGTAGGGCCCTGCCCTGTTTGGAGGATTATTACAGAGCGGCACAGCTTCGCTTCCTGGTCGGTTGGTGTGATCCGGAGTGCGAAACAAAATGGAAGGAGTTAGAACAAAATTTTATATGTGAACCTCTCCCATCTGTGTTGGGAGACAAATCCCCTTGAAAAAGTACCTACTGGGAGATAAATTAAACAATTGGATCGCAACCCCTCTGAATATATGGTACAAAATCCTCAAAGACCCCAAGTATGAAAGAAATGCACGACTATTACGCTGGGTAGCATTTGATACGGAATTCACACCGGCCGAGCTGGACAGCAGGTTCACACGATGGAAAAACCTGGGTATTACCTCATATTGCAAAATCTCTACTAGTGTTGGTCTAGTTTCCTTTGTGCATCTCAGGGAAAAGCACAACTTGGAGAAACAGGATCTCTTCAGATATTTTCAATTGAGAGATTATTTTAATAAAAATATCAAAACTATTGGAGAGGAAGGAATGAACCTGATAGAGATATTTGTCAATACTTACAAAGGAAATTTGAACAGAAAACTGATTTCAAGGATTTACTCAGGGCAGAGGTCTTTCCACAATGTACATTAAATCAAGATGGGAAAAAGAAGCTAACATACAGTTAACTGAAGATGATTGGCTAAATATCTGTAGGACATTTGCCACCACCTCCAGCTCAGATTTATGGAGGGAATTCACCTGGAAAAGCACTGCAAGATTTTTTATAACACCAAAAATCAAAAGTTTACAGACCAAAAATCCAGATCAAGGACGATGTTGGAGAGGGTGTGGCAATATGTCAGCTGGCCACTTCCACATATTCTGGGAATGTCCTATTATTTCATCTTATTGGGAAGATATTACAGCAGCAATCAAATTAATAATCATTTTGCAATCTGATCTCAGTTTCGAAGTCATATACTTAGGCAACATACCAACTGAAATAAACAAATAAGATAGATATTTACTGCAGCTATTATTGGCAGGTAGTAAAAAGGCAATAACCAGGAAATGGCTGAGCAAGGAATGTCCGACGATTTCAGACTGGATTGGAATAATTGAAGAAATTCATAACATGGAAAGGTTGACGTTTTCCCTGAGACATGATACTGGAAAAGGTGACCAATATTGGGGGAAGTGGAGGGAATATATAGGTAAGAGGTGAGCTTATTACTGAATGTATACTCTGTGTGGAATTGTGTTTTTTACTGGTGATCTTGGGGACTGTACGAAGGAAGGTATTTTGTGTCACTGTGGACTCTAATGGAGAACTGTGGGTCCCTTAAAGACCCTGGACCCGACCCCTCAGCCTGTTTTCTGCCAGCCCTTTGTTTTTTACAAAGCCTGTCAATGTGTTTTGCTGTAGATGACCCTGTCTGATGTACCTGTTTTGTTTTTCACTGAAAAATCAATAAAAACAAAGTTTAAAAAAAAAAAACAGTGTGTTTGTGCAAGCAGCTACTTACCTGTTTGTTGACATCCACGTCTTCCGGTAGCTAGACCAAACTAGTATATCCACCGAGTGTGCACTTAACAGGCTTAACAGGCTATTGTAAGGCTCATGGCTCATGACAGGCTGCAACATGGACATGTACATTATGAACAGAAACATGAAAATGCTGGAATACGTTTCCGTCTCCGCCAGTGAGGGAGTAAGTGCACGCTCGACGGATTGACTAGTTTGGTCTAGCTACCGGAAGACGCGAATTTCAACAAACAGGTAAGTAGCTGCTTGCACAAACACAGTTTTAACTACTTTTTTATTCATTTTGAGTCATACACGCTACAGTGCTGTGTGCTAAGGTGTCTGCTGATGTTGCATAAGTTTTGGTGTGAGATGTGGAGCATGTTAAGACGCTTAAAACGCAGTGTAAAGTTCTGACCCCATGCTGTTAGCGTTCAATGCTAAATCTGCGTTCACGGAGCTCTGTAATGGTTTGACCAAATGTGTTCGCATCTTCGGCACTGGCAAGTCAAGGGTAGCTTGAGCAATGAAGCTGCATGTTTAAATCGACCGAAGTTCTCCTTTAAAGGACCTGCTGCTAACACCTCGGTGCCAGATACCACAGCACACCTTCAGGGGTCTAGTGGAGTCCATGTCTCGATGGGTCAGGGCTGTTTTGGCAGCAAAAGGGGGACCAACACAACATAAGGCATAATGGTCATTATGTTAACGCCTGATCAGTGTAAATTCAAAATTCTCACATCAATCTGAGCACATTTAGATTATTTTGAAAGCAGAAAATCTATCTGCTAAAATCTAATAGTAAACTGCTGCCTCTGAGGACATATTAAGAACAATTATGATTATTACTATTATCATACTGACTATAATATTAACTAGGCTTCATCACCATAGTCACTGATGTTGGTGCATTTATGAAAATATTCAATGAGCCGTACAGAGTTTCAGTGGAAGACAGACATGATATTCAGTTCAATCAGCAATTATATCGGCGATATAAAATTTGTTTTTGTTCATGTGACCCATTTGTTAGGTCACATGATGAATGTAAACCAATGAAGACCCATATGTCCAATCAACATCAGAACAAATTCAAATTTATTTGACTTAACAAAACAAAGTGAGACAACGTGAAACTATAAAAACATTAAACTTCTACTTCAACTTCTTTCACTTCCTGCTGTTGTCACATTTTAAGCCCACAGGCGCATGTGATTCGCCATGCCACACTATGATGTCATCATACGAGGAGCAATGCTCATTGACATCAACTCCTGGAAGAGCAGCTTACAGGCGTAGGGCATCCGGACCAGAGAGATCTGACGGACACACAAACAGAACCAATACCAGATCAATATTATTACTAATAAAAATATCAATATTAATACTGAAAGACACAAAGATCAATACTCATACCAATAAAAACATCAATAATAAAACAAATGATACCAACAAATACCAATTAGTTATTGATCATGTTTACCTGTGTCTTGTTGCGGCAGCCTCGACACTCATATGTGTGTGTCCGCGTGTTGGCGATGGCCATCAGTCCACACAGGTTACACACATGAACCTGATATGGATCAGACGCCTCGAAAAGACGTTCTCGAAGGAACTGAGCTGCTCCATGAGCAATCTGACAGTCACGCTCCATCTCCCCAAACCGCAGGCCGCCATCACTGTGAGACAGACAGGTGAGTCAGAGAGATCACTCAGATGTAACACAGACAGGTAGACAAATGTCTCACTAACCGTGATCGTCCTTCCATGGGCTGCCTGTTGAGGATCTGGACAGGGCCCCGGGCCCTTGAGTGGATCTTGTCGTCCACCATGTGCTTCAGACGCTGATAGTAAGTTGGACCAATGAAGATCTGAGAAGTCAGCTTCCTCCCCGTGAAGCCGTTATACAGAACCTGAGCACAGATCAATAGTGTTGAAAGCACTGAAGTTGCTCAGTAAATGTACACCACATCGCACTGACATCACTCAGGCAGGGATCAAGTGTTCAAGTTAAACAGGAAGTAAACCAAGCGACTGACCTCATTTCCTCTCAGGTGGTATCCGTATTCTGACAGCAGGTTCGACACTTTCTGTACATTGACAGCATCGTTAAAAGGCGTGGCGTCACCAATCTCGCCTTTGTTCGCAGAAACCTGAAGCAAAAACAAAATATGCATATGTATGTCAATAAACCTGCATGTTGCATTTAAGTAAATGATTTATACCATTATAATAGATTTTCAGCCTGTGATCAGAGCTACAATTATTGATTATTACCAATATGTATATTTATGACTGGTACCTTGCCCTGCAGACACTCAATCAGATGGCCCACTGTCATTCTAGAGGGGATGGCGTGAGGGTTAATGATGATGTCTGGTGTAATTCCCTCGCAGGTGAATGGCATGTCCTTAGAGAAGTTGGAAGAATCGTTCACCAGCGTCATGTTTAAACTTCACAGATTGACACAATCTGACTGATGAAAAATATTTTCTGTGACTGGCGCCTGATTACCATGAACCTGATATGTTCATGAATGGATCCAGGACTAGAGGCCAGCCACTGACGACAGAAACATCTCACAGCATTCATAATCGGTAAGACTTTCTATTTGGACTTAACAAATAACATGATACAGCTACTTACTGTCTGCTGATTTCCTGTTTACCTCCTGTCTGTTTACTTCACATTTACCTCTTGTCTGTACTGGATCCCACAGGTTCCCTTCTGTCCGTGTCGACTGGCAAACTTGTCTCCGATCTGAGGAATTCGGACTGAGCGAACCTGCATGAACAGGAAGCTCATCAGAAAAAAAGAAAAAGGTATCTTCTCCAAGAATGTTCTGTCAGGTGCTCTGTCAGGTGTAACAGGTGTTGTGTCAGCTGTAACAGGTGTTCTTTCAGTTATAACAGGTGTTCTGTCAAGTGTAACAGGTGTTCTGTCAGGTATATCAGGTGTCTCACGTGGTCTCACGTGTGTCAGGTAGGGCTGGGCGATAAATCGGTAAATTCATTTAATTCGAGTTTGTGGTTTAGGACGTTTCTAAAAAAATAAAATAGATTTTCTCTTTAAATTGCTGCGCCGCCCCTCCCCATGGGCTCCTGTAGTTCATAGTGGGCTCCGCCCTCCCCCCGCATTTAGTTTCCACAGAGAAACAATCAACAACATGGCAGCAAGCCTCATCAGTAGTTTAGTTCTGTAGCGTCAGACCTCAAACAAACCACTGTCCGCTGCAAAGTTTGTTTAAAGGCTGCTGCAACTAAAGGCAGCAGACCGACAAATTTATTTCAGCCTCTCAAACAGACACATGCATCACAGTGGGACTCTTGTTGTTCACTACGAGATGTACAGGAGCACGGCAGCCCACAAACACCTGCTATAAAGCAGCCGAAATTAGCAGAATAATTTAATCATTGTGTTCCGTATGAGAAGAAAGGGGCTCAGTGGACAGCTTTTATGGATGCAGTCACGTTGCATATCGCTAAAGATATGGTGCCTGTATATACAGTGGAAAGCCAGAGGTTAATCCACATACTGAAAATGTTCGCCCCAGGTTTGTGCTACGAAGCCACAGTGAGACCTCGGGCCAGAGGTAGGAGACAGGCTCGTCTTCCTGGCCAAAAATGTGTAAAATAGACAGCAAGCACACACCTCATGTCCTGTACATCTACCTACATGTCATGATTACTATCCAATAGAATGTATGCAAAAATCTGTAGGCACGTAGTATGTTGCTGTTCCTTGTAGTATGCGTCTTTTCTGCATAGGCTTAATTTTTTTCATTTGTTTGCACTTTATGATTGCACTCTGCAATGGCATATTTATTTTTTGCCCTTTGTCTTGGGTAAATTTTATTTTATTATTTATGATTAACTATTATTTTAAGTTTCAATTTGAAGCCTTGTTCACATATGGTTTGTTTAAAAAAGAAAGTGCAATAAAAAAAGATATGTTTTACCCAACATAATCAGTGTTTCCTCTAGGATTTTTTTCAGCAGCGGGGGCAGGCTCTCGGGGAGCCTTGGCGGCGTAAACAAAATACACTTGACTGCAGATTTCACTTTTATGCCCAGCATAATCCCCCTTTTTATTGAATGGCTGGCATGGAAAATGGCTTTTTAAAGGCTGAATGTAAAAATAAAAAATAACGAAAATACAACAATAAAATAAAAAAATAAATAAAATAAATAATAATTTCTTGATGGGGCTGTAGAATCAGTGGCAAAGATTGCACCCAGGCTCAGAACAATGATTTTTTCTGGGTTTTGAGAAATATTTGAACAAGCTCATCTGAAAATGCAGTCAGCAGTTACATCATGGCGTGTATATATTCGCTTAATGCTATCAATTAGTTTACTAAGTAAGGGTAAGGAGAAACTGCGCCACTGATGGCAGAAGAAAGAAACAGGAGAAACTGTGTGAAACTGATACTGATCGTGTAAAATAAATAGTAATATTACCTCTCATATATGAACAGTTTATTTGCAAGAAATGAATTAAAAAAAAAAAAAAACTATTTTTACAATGAATAAACAAACAAACTCCCTGGAGTGTACATGGGAAACATATGATTTAGGACAAAAGTAAGACAACAGTAGAGCAAATTACGTTTACACTGATATGAATGCAGTTTAATATATTAATATCCTATACCATATAGTGCATTTCGTTTCATCTCCGTTTTCAATGCATAACGCATAAAACACTTTGTAACTGTGTTTTGTTGCCATACAGATAAAGACTATAATTATCTTATAATGTTAGTCTGAAGGACTGTTAGTCAGTCAGGGTAATTCTCACACGTGAAGCAGATATTACCTAATAGATGGGCATATAAAGGCATGTATTTACAATGCGTTATGGCGCACAATGGCTGCTTTGGCACTGTTGGAGGATGTGGCAAACGGAAGGATACGGAGGGAGCGGAACTGCAGTGACCAGCAAGATCCACTGGCCAACAGTGATGAGTGGCTGATGAGCCGTTTCCGACTCCCACGAGCTGTCCTCTTGGATCTATGTGCGGTATTGGGCCCAGCGTTAGAGAGGAGCACCCGCAGAAACCACGCCGTGCCGGTCCCGCTTCAAGTGCTCACAACACTCGGGTTTCAACCGGCACATTCCAGAGGGAATTGACAGGTCAGGGATATCCCAGCCAAACTTTAGCCGTGTTAGGCCAGACGTGTTAGGAGGTATAATTGGTTTGTCGCAGCAGTACATAAAGTTTCTTATACGGTGGGTGAACAGGCAAATAAAAATGCGCAATTTCCAGCAATGTCCGGTTTGACCCAAATGTAATCGGTGCCACTAACTGCACACAAGTTGCTATAAGATCACCAAAGTGAGAATGAATTGGGCCGGCATCGGTGTCCCCCTCCACCTCCGTGACCACGTCACTAAGGAGGGATTCCCTGATGATCCCAGTCAGTTTTTCATCCAGCGGGGTGAGCTCCGGTTGGCCCATTCCCCCGCCCGTCACACAGATGCTCTGCCTGTGTGTGATGCCAGGCGCTTTTTTGCTTCCACTTTTACGTCTGATCACTTTTTTTTCCACTTCGGCCACACTCCGACCTTCTGAGGCAACAGCATTTACATTGTCTGCCACATGCTGCCACTCTAGAGCCTTTTTGGCATTGGTGACCCGACCCAACTCTCTGCTTTCGGCATGCTTTCAGTCATGAATGAATATTAATTAGGGGCGTTTCTCTGAATATTCATAGGCAAATATGGGCGTGGTATGACCCGCACACAGGTGCGCCACATTTAGACTGGAGTGTGATTTATAAAGGGAAATCGGCGTAGGACGTGCGTGTGCACTGTTTTATAAATCAGGATATTTTTGTGCGTACGCAACCTTTTGACGTCAATCCTACGCACAGTTTTATAAATGAGGCCCCTGGTGCCTGGGTGCTTGACGTGATGTCACTTTCAAGGCCACGCTCTCGCGAGTAATTAACGTTGATGGCACCGGTAAGTTATTGGGGGAGGGCGGGGGGAATCTACTCCAAAGAGTAGATAATGAACAAGACAGTTATCTAGTTTACCTCAGCACTCGTGACACCCGACCCAGTGCAGGACTCTGCTGTGAAGGTGGAGATATGATGCGGCGGTGGTCAACAATTTAAAAAAAAAAAAAAGAACAAAAAAGAAATTTGAAGGAGCGGCGGCTAGGATTTAGGCGGGCCGCCACTCCTAAAAGAATGTAGAGGAAACACTGATAATGAATAATCGTGATTAATAATCGTGATTTCAATATTGATCAAAATAATCGTGATTATCATTTTGGCTATAATCGTGCAGCCCTATTGTAAACAAAAGGCACCTTTTGCAAAAAAGTATTTAATGAAAGTTATGTTAACACTTTATCAATCCCAATGGAGAAACTGATCTGTTTTTATAAAAACATACAATCTCACATGTTAAAATTATGTTTACAAAAGCATTTTATCAAAAAGGGACAAAATGTTTTCAAAAGGATGCACTTTTACTTTTTCAAGTGAGTTCCAGCTTGCACTGTTTACAATGACAGGGCAAATTTGTTTAAAATAAAAAGCATTAAAATAACTGCAATGCTTTTAAAATTTTGTTGTCATTTCAAGTTTGTTTTCGAGAAGGAAAAAAAAATGTGTAAATCGAGTTTGGTGTGAAAAATTTTAAGATTTTTTTTTAGATTCAATTTTTAGGCCATATCGCCCAGCCCTAGTGTCAGGTGTGGTGTCCTCTCACCCGGATCTTGCAGAACTTGTAGCCCTCCTGGTTCAGAGTCACCATCACCTGGTCCACAATGCCGGTCTCGCTGGTTCTCAGAAAAGTGCTACAGTCTCTCTTGGTGTAGCGCCGGTTGGTGCTGTCCAGCTCGTCGTCGTTCTCCGGCAGCGTCACTGTCTTCCCGATGATAACATCCTCGCCAGAGACACGGACACCAGGTGCAATGAGCCCATCGTCGTCAAGCTTGTCATAGATGGCGTGCCTCATACCTGAGGATATTTAAAATGAATTCTCAATCTCTGATGTAAGATTATCTCCGCTCACCAATAACATTCAACAGCTGAGACTAGACGCTGCTACCACACCCAAGATGATCGACAGGAATTTTCATACTGCAAACACCAGACTACAACTAAACAGACTTCAGCTGAGCATTTCTCACCTTGGCAGGTTTCACGTGTCGGCTTCTCAAAAATTTCCTCCTGGTCAAAACCTTTCTTAGACTCTTGCTCTTTGTAGGATCGATAGAAGACAGACCTGCAGAGTAAATAGCAGGTTTAGCCACAGAAAGAAAACACTGAAACACACATTGTTACATCAGAAACTAACACTCAGATCAGTAACTGATATCAGGCGTAAAAACTGGTAACTGACCTGAAGAAGCCTCGATCTACTGCCGACCGGTTCATGATCACCGAGTCTTCCTGGTTGTAGCCTGTGTATGAGGCAATCGCAACAATGGAGTTGATACCTGAAAAACAAGGACAGTTGTCTTTAACAAGGTGACTGGTGTCTCTGTCTCTTGCTCTCTGTACCTTCAGTGAGAGGGAAAGATCACAGCATTACATGTTTTGTAGGGGTGGGAATCTCTTGGCACCTCACGATTCGATTCGGATTCAGAGGTCAACGATTCGATTCTAACTCGATTCTCGATGCATCTCGATGCAGCAAGGTTTTTATGTACATTTCCATGCACGTTTTAAAAAAAAATAATAATAATTAAATCTAAGTTTGCTAATCACTTCCTACTTTTTCTCACTGTGTGACTACTTGGTACTTTCAAAGCAAAGTATTTGTAATGATCCATACTTAATTTACTTCCAATATATTTAATTAATAAAACAAATGAAAGAAATGTGGCAAGTCAACTGGAAGGTTACATTTGCTAGCAAACATCCAGCTTTGCAAAGAACCAAAAGGAAAAGAAAAGTGTTCCTGTAGCAGCATACATGTAGTACATTAATACAGCTGCAGCTGGTCGACGGTCGATACAGGTGTTTGTATCACAGGTTGATCTGGACGTCTCACACTTTGCCACAGCTGACTGACCTCACACTGAGTTCGGGCTGGATTTCAACATACTGTGCGGGCTGTTTGACAGTGTACAGTTTTCACATCGACTTGAATTCAGCTTAATAACGATGTATGCGGCTGGGAACGATGGCTTTAAGTAACCATTTGAACGCACGGCGGAATGACAGAAATACCCGATAGTTAGTTACAGGTGTCGCAAGTTAACCTGGACGCTGCGCACTCAACGCCACAGCTATCATCCAACGGCTAACAGCGGTCTCCACACTGCTCTCGAGCCGCTCGGCGTGAACAAATGCCTCAGACGTTCCACCCATGAGTTGTTTGTGAGTACAGACATTCACGACACATCCCATGCTTTTTGTTGTGTGCACGCCGTCAACTGTCTGGGCGCTGCACTTCCGCGCTTCTGAGTTCCGCCTCTTGCGTTCCGTCAACATTACGTTGTCAATTAACATGTAGAAAATTGGTTTTTGACATTTGTGAATCGATTCAGAATCATCCACGTCCGAATCGCGATTCATCTAAGAATCAATTATTTTTCCCACCCCTAATGTTTTGACTGTAGTTAGCACCTAAATTATATGTACCGCCAAATCACATAAAAATTGCTAAGATCTACAATATGTTATTTTAAAAATCCCAGAAGACGTTAATTGCTATATCAATCGTCATGGATTTATTTGGTGGATCAACGCTGGATGAAAAAACTTCTGAGAACTGAGAGAACTCTGGCTATATGAGACTAGATATAACTTGAATGCCACACCAATCAGCCTCCGGTGCAATCAGCTGTTTTTCAACGTTTTTAACGTTATGACGGGACAGCAAAGATTTAAAACAAGCCCATATTTTCTAACCCTATCACCAGAGTATTGTGTGGAGGTATTAGATGGAGTGGAGATTTATTTTACAAAAAATATATCTCTACGCTGATAATTTCAGCAGAAGTGTGTCTTAAATGATGATGATTAACTCAGTGCATCTCCATGCAAATAGTGACATTCTCCCCGCGTGGTCGGTGAAGGCTGCGCAGCCATCAGCAACTATCGGAGCCAAGTTAGCCAGTAACAATAGTTTGTAAAAAGGTCCAGTTTGTGACCTCTACTTTCCCAGCAACTGGGAAATAACAGACGAGATTTGTCTGTCTTTGGTTTTTCCGCGCGGATGAGGAGGTTGGCTGTCGGCTGTCTGAGCCTGTGTATTCTCTGATTGGTTGTGTGCCAGCTGTATGACCATTCTGATTGGCGGTGTGCTAGCAAATCAACACATTGTGTAGGAGGGGCGGAATACTGTGTGCGCTTTGTTTTTCTATGCACTCCGTTCCATCATTCCCCGTTTTAATGTTTTGGAGTAACGTTACTGGCACGAGACTAGCTGTTATGTCTGTTCAGGATGAATTAATCTGTGTTCATTTGGTAATGCCTTGCTGTATGCAGCCGTTTTTGTCTGAAATGGTTACGTTTTGTTTTGATTGAAAGTAAAGAGTTGCATGCATAAAGCTCTCGTCCAGCGTCTTTTTTGTACACAACACTGGCGCAACCCGCTTATTGCATCTCGCACAAGCGCAGAACGTACACACTACTGTGGAGTTGGCAGCACGTCGAAGCGGTGTGTTCAATGCAACTTTTTTGCCGAACGGGTCAGACAAGAGGCAACGGAGTGGTTGGATAAAGGCTGTTGGTTTGAGTCTGGGCGGTGTGTGGGGGCCTTAAGGAACCTTGCTACTCATTTGGTTCAAGGTTGTAATTTTTTCCCTCTACAAAACCACAGCGATCCTTTCTCTACAGTAAGCTCAAATCCATACCATCACAGCCCCAAACTGAGGCTCCCCGGAAAGTATCTCCAAGATGGACACAATGAGCTGGCCTCCACCTCATCTATCCGAATATACACTCAACCTTTGAAGAGCATCACAGCTTTTTACCTGTATTTTCGTGCGTGAAACTTGCCGATTCAGAAATTGATAATAAACAGCCGGACAGAAAACTCACTTCACTTCCAACTCAGATCTGCTGAAGTCTGAGAAATATCAGTCCGAATGTACAGTTAAGTGCTACCTGCAGGCAGCTCTCTGAAGCGCAGGTACTCCATGGATCGGGTGGTGACCAGCGGTTTCTGAGGGTAGTACAACACGTGAGCCAGTGTGTCCATTCGTACATGGAAGTTGGTGATGTAGACACCCATGGCTTGTTTACCCATAGCGGACTGGTACGTGTTCCTGGGAGACTGAAGAACAAGACCAAATAAAACTGATGTCACATGTCAATGAGAAAAAGGGTTAACATCATTGATAAGATGATGAGCCTTCGTCATGTGACTGCACCAAGCTAAGGCATTCCAGGTGGATGGTTGCAGGAAATTGAAACGGCATATAGGCCTCTTGAGCCATGTTTCCAATAATCAGTCAGTTCAGCGGAAAATATTTTGAATGGCATCTTTCCTGGTTGATACGGCTGTTACCATCCTGTAGAAGTCACCTACATTAGAGAGTAGTCAGCCGTGGAACACAAAACAGATCTAGGGTGGGGACAGGTACAGGTTTTGAGGATATCATATTGCCAGTGTTTCATATACGGGCCCACTCATCAGGTCCCAGGTGTCTCTGCAACCTGGGGCTACATCATGCATCTTTGTCTGTTTGATAGGGTCAATATTACTAATTAGTAACATTGACCCTGTCAAAATGGACAGAAGCAGCAGCCTCTTTCAAGAATCCTCAGGCCTTGCCTGGTAATGTAGGATTCATGACCATACTGTTATTGGTGATGTAACAGCTATTGGTGATGTTAGTGGAAGAATAAGTTACGTATAGACTGCCACAGTTCTGCTACTCAGAATCTTGGTGAGACAATTCTGTAGAAACATCATGATCCTGATGAGGTTATGACTGGTCCTACACTATGCATTCTCATAGGCAGCGTGACCTTATTGATATCCAAGTGTTTGGATTACTTCTTGCTTTAAGCTCTGCTTCTGGTGGTCATCATGGATTCATAGAACAGTGGGTACATAACAAAGTAACCAACTTTGTTTTTGTGGTTGGTTTTAAGATGACTTTTGTTTTTGGATTTTATTGTACCTGGTTGTGGTCGGGGAAGGGAATGATGGAAGCACAGACTCCAAGGATCATGGAGGGGTGGATCTCACAATGTGTGTAGGTTGAGCAGTAGGCCACACCCTTCTCCTGGAGGTCATCTGGGGTCATGGCGAGCATCACTGTCTCCTCCTCCAAAGTGTCAATGTACTCCACTACGCCACTTGCCACCAAGTCCTGCCAGCTGACCACCACAAACAAAGACACAAACAAAAGGCAAAAACTTAACTTCAACAGAAACTTTAGAATAGAAATTAAAAAAAAAAAAATCCAAGAATAGTAATTGACAATCAATCGATAATCCACAGTAGGGCTGCACGAAAAATCATTAAAAAAAGATCGCGATCTCGATTCACACATACACGTGATCTCATTTCCAAACATAGCGATTCTGAAGCATTTTATATCTTGAGCTGGATCACAAACAAATGCTCCTATTTTCCTCTCGGATTTTTTGAAGCGCCCCCAAACGCAGCACTTGATTCAGTGGAGGAAGCCCGCCTGCAGTTGAGTGTTTGGAAGGAGTGAGTGAGAAGTCGTTTTTAGACAGGGCAGCAAGCCGCCAATCTGCCCGTCCTTTTGGCAGCTAGGTCCGCGGTTTTAGACAGAGGGCGGCAAATTGAGGGTCTGTTTTGGTCCGCCGATTTGCTGCCTCGGAGGGTACTCTTATTTCCACCTCGCCTGCTAGACGGGCAACTGGACAGCCGCTGAGATCCGGGAGATGGTAGCGTCTCCTGGATCTCTAGCTTGTTGTTGTAGCGCAAGCTAGGAACGGTCGCTACTTTCAAATTAAAAGCCCCCCGCTAAGAACCCAGTTCTAAACTCCAATGGGGTGCAATGTAAAGCTCTTATTTTGAAGACAAATTCGTTGTCAATTGTTCACAGCCCAACTTCGGGCTTCACGTCACGTCGCATGTTTACGCCTACCTCAGAGGCAGCTTTTGGAAAAGGAGGAATAATAAGCCTCCATTTTAGAAAGCCGACCACAGCAGCTATCACATATCACCTAGCCAAGGATCTGGCCCCAGTAAAGGATGCTCTCTCATCTTGGAGACTAATTTTTTTTTTTTTTTACTTTTGCAAAAATCATTTCTCATCAATGATAGAACTTCAACAAAACAAAAAAAACATTGCTTTGGCAGAGGCATAGAGGCAAGTTCATCAGTGCAATAAACATTTTGTGAACAAAATCGTGCCAGAGAACCGTGATCTCAATTCTGAGCAAAAAAATCGTGATTCACATTTTTTCCAGAATCGTGCAGCCCTAACCCACAGTCAAAACTTAATTGATTTGTTTGCCTGTCGTTTTCTCACCCGAACTCCATCTCACCTGTAGTTGTTGTACTCTCTCTCCTTCAGCTGGTCAATGTGTCGTCTCTTTAGCAGTAGTTTTTGTTTTTCAACAATCAGCAGCGGTCGACAGATTCGTCCGGCATCTGTATAAATTCTGATCTCACGCTCTCTTATGTCTCTTATCATCGACACCTACAACATTACAACAAGCAGGAAACTGAGCTCAGACATTGTTTCTTACTGTCATCAAATCCCAAGTGCTACCTGACTTTCCTACCCTGTGTGCCCAGTAACTGCTGATACTGAGAAACACCTCACACATACATTTTTGAATTTATAAAAATAAAAAAGGGTGTAGTTCTCAAGATATACATATACATGCTGTTATGATTAGATTCAGATGATCTACCTCGGACACGATGATGTCCATCTGCCTGCGGAGCTTCCTCAATGTGTTCATCAGCTGTTCGGGATCTTTGTGGATTCCGACCCAGCAGCCGTTCACAAAGATCTTAGTGGCACTAAAACAGTAAAACCAAACAAAAAATGTGCATATTGGGAAAGTTTAAGCACAGTCAGTTGAAGAATATTGATTAATCATGAAAGATGGTTCGGTTGAGCTGACAGTTTTCATTCAAAGTGAATGCGATGCTGCCATCTGAAGGACGGTTTGAGTACATTTACAGAATGAATCTGTTATTGCAGAAACACATCTTTAGTTAGATATACCTAAAAATTTACAAAAAACTATGTTAACACTTTGTTGTTGTGAAAGCTGTGAAGGAATAAATCAAGCTGTAGCAACTTACTCTGCGATGGCAGCAGGTGAGATCTCTTCCAGGTTCTCCATACTCCACTCCTCGAGAAACTCCAGGATGGGAGATGGCTGAGAGCCCACAGAGATGTAGGCCATGAGGGCCAAGTTCTTCACCAGACCGACAGCATGACCCTGAGAGACAACACTGTTCGTTAATCGGTCATTAACATGGCTGATTTTGTAATGAATGAAGATCGGGTACAATTTAGTTTTTAATCACCAGCGTAGACAGTAGCGTGACACACAAACTCATATCTTTAATCAAACTCGATTAAGATGGTTGGTTCTGTGTTGCCAGACTGTATTTTCAGATTGATCTGGGGATCCAGGACTTCCTAAGATTGTTTGGGTCCAGTTTTTTTTTTTTTTTTTTTTACCTCAGGAGTCTCAGCAGGACACACCATTCCCCACAGTGTGTTGTGCAGCTGTCTGGGTTTGGCCAGTTTGCCGTCTCGGCCAATCGGGGAGTTGACACGGCGGAGGTGTGACAGAGTTGATGCAAAGGTCAGACGGTTTAACACCTACAAGCAGAAAAAAAAAGCTGCTGAGCTGATGTCTGTCCCCATTGGTACTGATCCAGACAAACAGGGACAGGCTGAGACCATCTGTGACATCTGCAAACATCTTTGTCCTTCAGCTAAACTGTGCTGCTTCAATTTGAAGACGTCACTCTGACACTGATGATATTGACTGATGTTAACTCTCCCAGATTTTATGATTTCAGAAGCTGCAACTTCTACACCACATTCTGCGTGTCAACATCTTCATTACAGGTGTTCTCACTTGTGACACTCCAGCTCGGGCCTGGTGAGCCTTTTTCACATCGCCCCAGTTTCCAGTAGCCAGCGAGTACTTCAGGCCATCTGAGATGATTCTGGTTTTAATGGCGAGCTCCAGATTGAAGTCTTTTCCTCTGTCAATGAACTTCTGAGCGTAAATCCGGATCTCCTTCAGCAGATTCTTAAACATGCTGAACTCAGAGAAAGATAGTTTTATTATTTCCCTTCAAATTCAATCAAGTTAAACTTCAAAGACATGATGACTGTGAGTGAAGTGAGCCCCACCCTCTGAACAAAAAGGCTAATAGCGGCCCCGCGAGGTCCAGCCTCTTGTTGCCATAGTGATCTCTGTCATCCAGCTCTCGTCTGCCAAGAGCAGCCAGCAGCAGCCTATGGACCATGTACCTGAAACACAGTAATATATAGTTGTTCACACTGATGCACACTAACAGACACAGAAGATCATTAGAAGACTTTCATACACGATGACACTAATTTGGGCAGGTGTTTTCAGGTGGGACTTACCCCAAGAAGTAGGCCTTCTTGGTCTCACAGAAGTCGCTGACTCCGACATGTGGCAGCATCTCTTTCTGCAGAACTTCTTTGGCATATTTTATTCGTCGTTCTTTTGTCACGCCAGGTTTGGCTCCTCTGGAACCGATGAAGTTCAACGCCACATTCTGCTCCTGGATCACAAACGCTTCATCCAGAGACGGCTTCACCTGGAAACACGGTGACATCACTGGTGATAAGACAGCCCTGTGGGCAAGGCTAACAGTGACTCAACCAGTAGATCCTCAGTGCGTTTACTGGCTAAACCATTACTATTACAACCACCATTAGCTCAATAACTGATAATCACACTGACCATCTCCATCATCTCAGGGTCGTCAAAGTCATATATGATGTGTTCCAGGATGTCTCTGTCTGACACGAAGCCGAGCGCTCGAAAAACAATGATGATGGGAACTTCTTGTCTGATGTAGGGCAGTGTGGACACAATCCTTTGACCAATGGCACTCTTCTTCACTCCCTGAAAGACACAGTCCATCAGTAATCAGTGAGTTGATGAATCACTTTTGTCTTCTGATTGATCAGTAATGGTGCATATAGGAGTTACAGATGATGGAGGACCTCTCTGTCCTCACGTTATTAATATTAACATCTTTTAAATCAATGGATGACAAAATAATAATTAATACTGTATCCAGGTGAACATTTGGACTCACCTGTCCTCCTCTGGCCATCATGCTGACCCAGATGGTGCTGGTAGGACGGGAAGAGTTCTCCAAACAGGACCGACACTCGCCTGTGTAGGCGTACTTTGAGTCCTTCTTTGCAAACACGTACACCGTGTTGGTGGCCATTTTCTCTTGAGCAATTAGCACCTGTGAACCAGCACAGAAACCACTTTGATCAGTAAAACCAGTAACAAACCAGTTTGATGAGGAAAACCAGTAAGACACCAGTTTGCTTGTTTTTATCCAGTTTGGAGAGTACAGATGTCATACACATACACACACACATATGTGCCTATATACTGTATATATATACATAAACATAGCACAAAAAGTGAGGAAATTTGTGTTAAGTAGATTATTTCTTTGTTTCCCTTTTAAATGTTGCCACATTTGTAAGGAACATTCATCTGTGGGATGAGCAGCAGAGCTGAGTATGTGGGTTGCGCCCATGAAAAATGTACCAAATCTTCTCTGCCGAACAGCTTATTCTGCTTCTTTTCTGCTTCTTTATTAATTGAACTAACAGGAGCCTCAGTAGTGTGTGGAAGAACCACACATAGCCACAACAGCCTGGCACCTCCTCCTCATGCTGGTCACATACTGCTGTGGGATGGCATCCTATTCTTCAACCAGCATTTGTCGCAAGTCAGCCAGCGTGGCTGAGTTGGTCAATCTGGCATGAAGAGCACACTGATCCCCCCCCCCCCAGAGGTCAGGACTGCTGGCAGGCCATTCCATTCTCTCCCCTCCCAAATTCTGGAAGCAGTCTCTGAAATACCCCCATGCTCTGTGGGGGGCAAGCGTCGTCATCATGGAGGATAGAGTTCATATACTCAGATGATGCAGACAGCCTCCTCCTCCTTGCCAAAGGCAGGCACGCAGTATAGTTTTACTTTGTGTGAGTATTACTGAGGAATGTTACATTCAGGTCTGTTGTTGCTTGTTGGTTTTGAGTTTATCATTTCTGGAGCATGCAGTACTATTGCGGTTATTCTGGAGATTATTCTGGACAGTATTTCTTGTTTTAGATTGTTGTAATAATTATATACATACATTTGCATAAAGGATTTTTATCCACTCCCTTGTTGAAAAGAATATTAAAAACAAAAAAATGGCTTGTTAAGGTTAATTTAGAACAGAAAAAACAGCCCCAATACATTTTAAATATACACATATATATAGACACCTGTCCCATGTCTGAACGTCACATATGAAGCTAAAACCAGCAGCTGGTTAGCTTGGCTTGACAAAAACACTCAGAGCATACCTTCTCAGAGCCGTTGATGATGAAATAACCTCCGGGGTCAAGCGGACACTCGTTGAGCTCGCATAGATCTCGGTCTGTCAGGCCACTCAGCAGACAGTAGGTGGAGCGAAGCATGATGGGAATTTTTCCAATGAAGGTCTTCTGGTGCTGAGTCTGGAGCTGGTCCTCGCCCTCCTTTATGATGGTCTTTGTGATGTCAACATACAGAGGGGCCGAGTACCTGGAGATGTGACACAATAACACAGATCATGGGTAACCAGGGGATACTGGGGAAACAGGTGAGAATGCAGGCGTGCGCGTAGTGTTACTTTGGCAAACCTGCGGATATAGTGTCTGCAGTGTGGAAATAACTTAAATTTGAAAGCGAAAGCAGTCCAACGGCGACATGTAACATCTGCTATTGAGATTGAGGAGTCACATGCCGATTTGGGTTGATTTGGGCGGGGTCTGAGCCGGTCGGCAATGACGGTAGGAGACGCTATCGGTTGTCAGGGGCAACACCTTCAGAACTTCACAGAGGCGCGACTAAACATTCCAGAGCTCTTTAATTTTTGCGCATTTATTATTTCGGCGGGACAGAGACGGATCTACGAATACGAGAAAGAAAAGGAAGAAAGTAAAGCAATGCAAAAAGTTAAGGCGAAAGAAAAGGGACCTTACAGGAACAAGCTCACACCAAGCGCAAAACAGCGGTATTTGGAGAAGCTCTCGGACATCCAAAATATCGACCCATACGAGCTCCCTGCAGCGGAATGGCACAGAGACCTGGACCATTTTCCTCCATGCACATACATGGACATCGTCAATTACCTTGTTTTTGGTGTAAGTTACTACACAATGCAGGAGTTTAAAAGCCACTAGTCTTTGGAAAGTTACGAGACTTTCTGCTGTGGCTGGGTGCAGGACTTGGCCATCTACAAGCCTCCAGGTGGTGAAAACAGCGTTGTACTGGCAAAAAGACATTTTTAGAGAACGTACACACACTCTCATCGACTGAGGGGTGCGATCGAAAGTAAGGTCCTTTCTTCTTATTGCAGCCACCCAAGCAATCCGGCGTCTCCTCGTCAGTTCAGAGACTTGCTCTCCTTGATGCTGTGTCCATTTCGGCAACCTAAAAAACTGTATCCCATTGTTCCTATGTTTTCCATATGTATCGTGTGAGGTACTGGAGCAGTTTTTAACGCAGCAGTGACTTCCAGGTAGGGCTGCACGATTCTGGAAAAAATGTGAATCACGATTTTTTTGCTTAGAATTGAGATCACGATTCTCTGGCACGATTTTTTTCACAAAATGTTTATTGCACTGATAAACTTGAACAAAACAAAACAAAAAAAACATCGTAGTATGGCAGAGGCATACTACTATGCCTCTGCCAAAGCAATGTTTTTTTTGTTTTGTTCAAGTTCTATCATTGGATGAGAAATGATTTTTACAAAAGTAAAAAAAAAAAATTAGTCTCCAAGATGAGAGGGGATCCTTCTATACCTCGTGTTGTACAGTGTTTATTGGGGCCGTATCTCTGGCTAGGTGATATGTGATAGCTGCTGTGATCGGCTTTCTAAAACGGAGGCATAATACTCCTCCTTTTCCAAAAGCCGCCTCAGAGGTAGGCGTAAACATGTGACGTGACGTGAAGCCCGAAGTTGGGCTGTGAACAGTTAACAACGAATTTGTCTTCAAAATAAGAGCTTTACATTGCACCCCATTGGAGTTTAGAACTGGGTTCTTAGCGGGGGGCTTTTAGTTTGAAAGTAGCGACCGTTCCTAGCTTGTGGCTACAACAACAAGCTAACACAACCATACAGCTAGAGATCCAGGAGACGCTAGCATCTCGCGGATCTCAGCGGCTGTCCAGTTGCACATCTAGCAGGCGAGGCGGAAATAAGTGTACCCTCCGAGGCGGCAAATCAGGGGTCTGTTTTGGTCCGCCGATTTGCCGCCTCGGAGGGTAAAACCGCGGACCTAGCCACCAAAAGGACGGGCAGATTGGCGGCTTGCTGCCCCGTCTAACAACGGCTTCTCACTCACTCCTTCCAAACACTCAACTGAATCACGTGTTGTGAAGACGCTTTACCACAGGTTGAGGGAGGAGGCAGCGGCAGTGCTGCGTTTGGGGGCACTTCAAAAAATCCGGGAAGAAAATAGGAACATTTGTTTGTGATTCAGCTCGAGATATAAAATGCTTCAGAATCGCTGTGTGTAGAAATGAGATCACGTGTATGTGTGAATCGAGATCGCGATTTTTTAAAGATTTTTTGTGCAGCCCAACTTCCAGGCATGGTAAAACAGTGCGGAATTGTAAAAACCTCCTCTACTACCGAGTTAAGAACACACGTAAACAATCGTGTTTTGCCGCCGGCATCCTGCCATCATGGCGGAAAGGGGGAAGATCCCGCGAGATACCGTGATATCGAGGGGAGGGGCTCTGTACCATGACGACAGCCATTTCGCGGAGCTGCATTTAATACTCCTCAGTTGATACGGCATATACAAAACAAACACTCAAAGAATACAACGTGTTCACTCGAGAGTACAGGTGGGGACACCAAAGCAGCAAACAGTCGCGGATACTTTCAAAAGTTAAGAGAAATATCCTCAGCGACATGTCCACAAAAATTTCAGAGAGGGTCATCAAATTAATCTCTCTGGATAACCAGCTCATCTCCGCGGTACAGGATCAGGGTGTTCTTCGTCATCTGGAGTTTTTGAATCCCCGGTATGTCCTACCATCTCTGCATTACATTTGCTCCACTTTCGAGTTACAGCGACAGACAGACAGTCGAGGAGATGCTGAACGCTGTGAAATAGACAAGCAACGTGTTCACGTCATTTTATGTGACAACGTAAAGAATATGAAATAAGCAGTGGATGATATGGAGGTACCAAGCGTGGGCTGCGTCTCACACATTTCAGCTTGCTGTACATGAGGGTCTGCTGGTGGTAGGCCAATGTTGTAATAGCATATGCAGAATAAGAAATAGCCATATGAAAGTATATACTTTGTTTCAACAAAATAGAAAACCTATTAAGGAACAGCTTGGATGCAGGTACTTTTTTTTCTTTATGCAGCTGTATTATCCAGGAAAATATTAGTTAAGGCCAAGTATCGGATCGGGACTCGGTATCGGCAGATACTAAAGATCAACACAGAGTGTCACTGCTCGTGAGACCCGAGTAGCATTAAAAAGAAGCTCTGGGGGTAAAGGGTACCCACTCGGGGGGTGTCCAGAGGTACCAGTTCTGCAGACTCCCAGAGCCCAGATTTTTCATACCTTCCAATTTAGCCCTGCTAAACAAAATCCTTCTGATATCATTTGTGTGTCAGTTACATGACTGTGTTCTTGTTGTTGGTGATGTAAAGCACAGTTTTGCAAAAAATCTGTCTTTGACTGTAATTGTTGTAATGTTGTGGTTGTTCTTGTTTTTATGAGACAAAAAAAATATTTTGGTGAGGATAATAAGGGAAAGTGAGTTGAAGACTTACGTGAGGTTTCGTAGTCGGGCTTCATTGGGCATCATGGGAGACGGAGCTCCGTCTCTCTCCCAGTGGGTGGGCTTGGACAGGTAAATTTGCTCAAACTTTAGCAGATAACGAGGCTGAAATAGGAAACAGAGGTCAGAGTGATATCACAGCGAGACATGCTAGATCTAATTATCTTAAACCAGGCCCTACACAGACCCTAAAGACTTGGACTGAAAGAGGTTCCTCTTAACAGATCAACCAGAGGTTGTGAAACAGGCAATTACGAATGATGCAATGAATGATGCAATTTTACAATTTTACAGAGTTAGAAACTTAACATTAAAATATGAACAAACTATGTACAAGAAGCAACCCCTCTTACTGGTCCACATGGACTTTCAATCGGTTTCAATGTTATCAGAGGTGATTGTCTCTAGGTTTTGCATATTTGCCTCAGACAAACGACTTTTTATGGTTGTTTTATTTTAATCATATATCTGTGCTCTGCTGCCACACTGGAGACTGGGATTACCAGTGCCAGACGACAGCGATCTTAAATGCTGGCAGTGGCAGGTCAGTGGCAGGTCAGTGGCAGGTCAAGGTCAGCTGTTGCCACTGTTTGCATCATTCCTAGCTGCCGAGTTGTGAAGTCAGGACCTAGATCTGGTCCAGATTCATTCCAGGTGTTGCTCACCGGCTCCTCCACCTCTCCTGAGGTGTGCTGCGCTTCAGCCTGTAGGTCAATGGGCGGAGCATCCTCCACGATCCTCTGGACCGACATCTGGATGAACTCATCAAACGAATCCAGCTGCTGGCGCACCAGACCCTTCTCGTCAAAGTAAGAGCTGAAAGAAACCAGAAGTGTTTATTTTGTCAGACCAGGACTCATGTATCATCAGACCAAAGACAGACATACAGTATACACTTATTAACACATATGGAGAGATACAGTTTGTACAGATTTTATAGAGTTCACAAAGACTGGACTGTTTCCTGAGAAGGTTTACTCAGACAGAGGAGAAAGGACGACAGAGGGAGAGAGAGGAGACAGGACGACGGAGGACACAGGACATCAGAGGATGATGACAGGACAACAGAAGGAGCTGCGAGTGAGAGTGTTTATCTGTTATTATCTGCTTTATCAGTTAATGAACTGCAGACCGGATTCTCTGTCAAAGGCAGAGTGACAGCTGACTTCATTCAAACAGGTCCAATGTAGACCGAATGCACTCTATAGGTCCAATTTATATAGGTGAAAGACCAGTTTCAACACGCTGGGTGATAAATCGGCAAAATTGATTAATTCGAGTTTTTGGTTTAGGACGATTTTAAAAAATGAAAATCGATTTTTTATTTAACTTGCTCCGCCACCGCTCCTCACGGGCTCCCGTAGTTCATAGTAGGCTCCGCCCCCCCGGCAGTGACTTTCCACAGAAAAAACAAACACAACATGCAGCCAGCAAAGAGTTCGTTCCTAAAAAGGCACCATCTCGTCAGTAGCTTGGCTTTGTTGCGTCGGACCTCGAACAAACCACCGTCCACTGTAAAGTTTGTTCAAAGGCTGTTGTAACTAAAGGCAGCGGACCAAACCATTTATTTCAGCATCTCAAACAGACGCCTGGATCACAGTGGGACACTTGTTCACTACGAGATGTACAGACCACGGCTGCCCACAGATACCCGCTAAAAAGCAGCCAACATTAGTGGAATCATTTAATCATTGTGTCCCGTATCAGAAGAAAGGGTCCCGGTGGACAGCTGTTACAGATGCAGTGACGTTGCATATCGCTAAAGACATGCTGCTCGTATGGAAAAGCCGGAGGTTCATCCACATGCTGAAAATGTTAGACCCCAGGTTTGTGTTACGAAGCCACAACGGGGCATTATGTCTCAAGCCAGAGGAAGCAGACAGGCTCGTCTCCCTGGCCAAAAATGTGTAAAACAGACAGCAAGCACACACCTCATGTCCTGTACATCTACCAACATGTGATGTTTACTATGCAATGCATGCAGATGTTTAATTTAGTTTACATATCTTCAGGGATACAAAATACGTTTTTGTAAACAAAGGCACCTTTTGCAAAATAAAGTATTTAATGAAAGTTATGTTAACACTTTATCAATACCAATATGGAAACTGATCTGTTTTTCTAATAGCAAGCAATCTAACATGTTAAATTTATGTTTACAAAAGCATTTTATAAAAAAGGGGCACAGTCTTTTCAAAAGGATGCACTTTTATATATTCTTTCAAGTGAGTTTGAAGCTGCACCGTTTACCGTGGCAGGGCAAATTTGTTGTAAATCATAGCATTAAGATAAAAGCAATGCTTTTAATAATTTCTTTGTAATTTGAAGTTTGTTCTCGAGAAGAAAAAAAAAATCGATTAAAATCGTAAATCGAGTTTGGTGTGAAAAAATCGGAGATTCAATTTTTAGGCCATATCGCCAAGCCCTAGATTCAAGTAAAATGTCTGACATTTTTTTTGTTGTCATTACAATGTCTAGAACATGTACATATGTAGTTATTGTGTACATATGTAGTTATAGTGGAATAGATTCATCACATTTCATTTAGAGCTTGTTATATATTTGTTGCAAATCTACAACACTGGGTGAGTCTGGTAGTCAAAATAGCAGGCTTGTTGCAGTCGGCACAAACAGGTTGTATTCCCTCCACTACACCACTGCCTGAAACAGAGTGTTTTCTTTATACATGGACAGTATACATACTACCCTTGTGTTGTGTTCTGGTCAAATTTGACTGATTTAAAAGTTTTATCTCTAAAAAATGTAGTTAATTTAATCAGACTGACCTAAAATTCCATGACTTTGTCCACAAAGAGGATATCAACAGACCAGTCAGTTCTGGGAAAGGTTCATAGTAGGCTCCGCCCCCCCGGCAGTGACTTTCCACAGAAAAAACAAACATCATGCAGCCAGCAAAGAGTTTGTTCCTAAAAAGGCACCGTCTCGTCAGTAGCTTGGTTTTGTTGCGTCGGACCTCGAACAAACCACCGTCCACTGTAAAGTTTTTTCAAAGGCTGTTGTAACTAAAGGCAGCGGACCAAACCATTTATTTCAGCATCTCAAACAGACGCCTGGATCACAGTGGGACACTTGTTCACTACGAGATGTACAGACCGTGGCTGCCCACAGATACCAGCTAAAAAGCAGCCAACATTAGCGGAATCATTTAATCATTGTGTCCCGTATCAGAAGAAAGGGTCCCGGTGGACAGCTGTTACAGATGCAGTGACGTTGCATATCGCTAAAGACATGCTGCTCGTATGGAAAAGCTGGAGGTTCATCCACATGCTGAAAATGTTAGACCCCAGGTTTGTGTTACGAAGCCACAACGGGGCATTATGTCTCAAGCCAGAGGAAGCAGACAGGCTCGTCTTCCTGGCCAAAAATGTGTAAAACAGACAGCAAGCACACACCTCATGTCCTGTACATCTACCAACATGTGATGTTTACTATGCAATGCATGCAGATGTTTAATTTAGTTTACATATCTTCAGGGATACAAAATACGTTTTTGTAAACAAAGGCACCTTTTGCAAAATAAAGTATTTAATGAAAGTTATGTTAACACTTTATCAATACCAATATGGAAACTGATCTGTTTTTCTAATAGCAAGCAATCTGACATGTTAAATTTATGTTTACAAAAGCATTTTATAAAAAAGGGGCACAGTCTTTTCAAAAGGATGCACTTTTATATATTTTTTCAAGTGAGTTTGAAGCTGCACCGTTTACAGTGGCAGGGCAAATTTGTTGTAAATCATAGCATTAAGATAAAAGCAATGCTTTTAATAATTTCTTTGTAATTTGAAGTTTGTTCTCGAGAAGAAAAAAAAACGATTAAAATCGTAAATCGAGTTTGGTGTGAAAAAATCGGAGATTCAATTTTTAGGCCATATCGCCCAGCCCTAGATTCAAGTAAGTAAAATGTCTTTGAAATTTTTTTTGTTGTCATTACAATGTCTAGAACATGTACATATGTAGTTATTGTGGAATAGATTCATCACATTTCATTTAGAGCTTGTTATATATTTGTTGCAAATCTACAACACTGGGTGAATCTGGTAGTCAAAATAGCAGGCTTGTTGCAGTCGGCACAAACAGGTTGTATTCCCTCCACTACACCACTGCCGTCACACTTGTGTCCTCCTTTGCTGGACCTGAACCTGTGCAGAAGATTCAACGCTGGGACAAAGCCAGCAGAACCTACACTGAAGTTGAGAGGCCTTACATTGTTGGTGCCTACAACAAGTACATGGGAGGTGTGGATTTGTTGGACTCATTTACAGCCAAACATAAGTCCCCCATCAAATCCTGTTGCTGGTACATGTACATCTTCTGGCACACCATCATCCTCTCTCAAGATGTCTAGCAAAGAGACAATGAACAGGAGACAGTTTCAGGCACAGCTAGCATCCCCTCTCATCCTGGTGAACATGGCGCTCCAAACTCCAAAGAGAGGATGACCATCTTCAGGCAAAGGGAGCCCAGCAACAGTAACATCAGAAAGCCCTCTGAATGCTCAGAAAAGACCATCCAAGAGAAGTGCACACCTCCCATTGGCTGTATGCAAGGACCTAGTTGCCCATTTCCCAGTGAAGACAGGGAGAGGACGCTGCAGACACTGCATTAAAGGATACACTAACACGCAATGCAGCAAGTGTAATGTTCGCCTTTGCTTTACAGAGGACAAGAACTGTTTTTGGGACTTTCACTATGAATGAAAGTCAGAAGAAAAAAAAGAAATGAAGAAGTCACTAGAAAAAGCTGTTTAATTAAAAAAAATAAATACATTTCTTCATAAAAATATGACTAATGTGTGATTATTAAAAGTTTGACAGTTTATTAACAGTTTATGACAACGGCGGAGCGTCCAGACGCAGCGGCTTAGGGCTCCCTGTTATTTTGCATCTTTTTTGTGTTTTATTTGTAATTTTTTTGTTCTTCTGGCACACACATGCCACAGTGGCCCATCTACAGTCGCCAAGACCTGATAAGAATTGGCTTTCAGGCAAAAATAGAAACCACGGGTGCCTTCGCACGGACCCACGGCATCCCACCGGAGATAGCAAGACCGCCGGGCACCCCATGGATTGTTATCGGGTCCAGCAAGCACTGGAGGCGGCGCAGGGACAGGAGGCAGAAACGAGGATGCCGGGCAGGACTACTAAATCAGCTTAGGAACCAACCACACAGACCTCCGCTACCATCTATCTTCCTCACAAACGCAAGATCCCTTGCGAACAATATAGATGAGCTGCAGTCACAGATCGCCTACAACTGCCACATCCGTGACTGTTGTCTTTTGATTGTTAGCGAATCCTGGCTGCGCCTGCATATCCCAAATGCTACCGTGGAGCTTGCAGGACGCACCTTTCACCGCTGCGACCGGACTGAAGCCTCCGGTAAGAGCATGGGAGGGGGACTCTGTGTGTATGTGCTTGAGGACTGGTGCTCGGACAGCAGAGTGATAGACACCCACTGCTCACCGGACGTAGAGGCCATGTCTGTTCAGTGCCGACCCTTCTACCTGCCACGGGAGCCAACGGTTGCCATAGTAACCGTTGTTTACATCCCTCCCCATGCTAACGTTAGCACAGCACTCGGCCAGCTTGAGCTCATGGTATGTAAACAACAGAGGGCTCATCCGGATGGCGTGCACATCATTGCTGGGGACTTTAACAAAGCATGCCTCAAGACTGTTCTCCCCAAATTTCACCAGCACGTCAAGTGTGCAACCAGGGGAGAAAACACACTTGATCATGTTTATTCTAACATCAAGCATGCCTACAGAGCGACCCCCCTCCCCCACCTCGGACAATCAGACCACCTCTCTCTGCTACTCAGAGCTCGTAACTCGGCCTTCAGGACGGGAGACAGAGCTCCCTACAGCACTGCCAGAGCTGACCTTAGGAGGGGCATCAAACAGGCCAAGGTCTCCTACAAGAACAAAATAGAAGGATACCTGACGGACAATAACCCGCGTCAGATGGATGTTGGTTAGGGCATCCAGGCCCAAACCAACTACAAAGGGAACCCCCCTCCCACATCCTCCAACAGCAGCAGCACACTGGAAGAGGAGCTAAACAGCTTCTTTGCCCGGTTTGAGACCACCACCACACACCTGCAGTCACTGCCTCCCCCTGGTTCCAGCACCCCACCTCTCTCTCTCCAGGAGCACGAGGTGAGAAAAAACTTAAGAGCAGTGAACCCCAGAAAAGCTGCTGGTCCTGACGGTATCCCAGGGGCGGTGATTAAAGCATGTGCAGACCAACTGGCAGGGATCCTCACCAAAATCTTCAACCTCTCCCTGACACATGCCACCGTCCCCACATGTCTGAAGGCCTCTATCATCATCCCCATCCCCAAAAAACCTGCCATAGACAGCCTTAATGATTACAGACCTATCGCTCTGATGTCTGTAATCATGAAGTGCTTGGAGCGATCAGTTTCCCAGCACATCAGAGACTGTCTCCCTCCCTCCCTCGACCCCTACCAGTTTGCCTAAAGGCAGGAACACACCAGCCCAACCGTTGGCCGTCTGAAGCGTTTGGAGAGACTCGGACGAGGTCCGGAACAAATATGTTTGGTGTGTTCGGCTCTGTCGGAAGCTTTCGGGGCCGCGCGGACGTTGTCGGATCCGACTGAGCATGCGAAGTCTGAGGAGGAGGGCCGTCAGACGTCTGAGCCATTGGATCCTCTGATTGGTTGTGTGCCAGCTGAATGGCCGTTCTGATTGGCGGTGTGCTAGCAAATCAGCGCGGTGTGTGGGAGGGGCGGAATACTGTGTGCGCTTTGTTTTTCTATGCACTCCGTTCCGTCATTCCCCGTTTTCATGTATTGCAGTAGTGGCACCAGACTAGTTGTTATGTCCGTTCAGGACGAATTAATTTGTGTAAGTTTGGTAATGCCTCGCTGCATGTTTAGTATGCAGCTGTTTTTTGTCGGAAATAGTTAAGTTTCGTTTTGATCGAAAGTAAAGAGTTGCGTGCATAAGGTTCTCGTTTACAACTCACAACACAAGCGCCACCCGCTTATTGCATCTTGCGCAAGCGCAGAACATACACGCTACTGTGGCGTAAGCAGCACGTCGAAGCGGTGTGTTCAATGCAACTTTTCTGCCGAACGGGTCAGACAAGAGGCAACGGAGTGGTTGGAGAGTGGTTGGACAAGGCAGTTGGACGTCTGGGTGGTGTGTGGGGGCCTTAAAGGGCAAACCGTTCTACAGAAGACCCATTGCCCTCACACTCCATACAGCGCTGAGCCACCTGGAGAACAAGAAGAGCTATGTAGGGCTGAAACGATTCATCGAGTTACTCGATTAACTCAACTATAAAAATTCCTCGAGGCAAAAACTCTGCCTCGAAGCCTCGTTAAATTCCTATGACGCGCACTATACGCGCAGGGATCTGATTGTTCAACACGGACCATTGTTCAGGAAGCACACCAGCGCGTCATACATTTTGAATTTAGCTGGCTGGCACAATTTAGCTCTGTATTTGTAGTGATGACGTGATGCGGTTTGACTAGATATGATGTTTAGCTTTGATGTTTTTAACCTCTTCAACCCGAGCATATATATATATATATAATATATATATATATATAGCATATATATATATATATATGCATATATATATATATATATATATGCATATATATATATATATATATGCATATATATATATGCATATATATATATATATATATATATATATATATATATGCATATATATATATATATATATATATATATATATATATATATATATATATATATATATATATATATATATATATATATATATATATAATCTATATATATATGCATATATATATATATATATATATATATATATATATATATGCATATATATATATGCATATATATATATATATATATATATATATATATATATATATATATATATATATATATATATATATATATATAATTTATTTATATTACTATTTGTTCTATGTGTTGCTTTTTTTTTATTTGTTGCTGCGGGAGCACCCTAAATTTCATTGTACTCTCCTGTACAATGACAATAAAGACTTTTCTATTCTATTATTATTAATGTTATATACCTTTATGGGGCTAAGTAAGCAATCAACCCTGCAAATGAACCCTACATATACAGAAATTCTGCTCCCAACTAAGCCCAATTTTGCAATATTACAACATTTCTCTAAAAACGTACATAAACATTTTGTCCGAGGATTGGACACCATCGGACACTCTGATTGGTTGTCTGCTGGCTGTTCAATGACCATTCTGATTGGCGGTGTGCTAGCGAATCAGTGCGGTGTGTGGGAGGGGCGGGAGTGACGATGGTAAACAAACCACTTTTCCCTCCTGCAAGGTCTTCGTATAATAACAAGCCCGAGAGCAGACATGGCTGAGCTAATGGTCACATCAGCCTAGCCATAATGATCTTTCAAGTAATGCCAAGTGTTGTTTTCCACAAATGTCTTCTCAGGTCAAACGAATACTGAGCAAATACTGTGCACGCTTTGTTTTTCTCTGATAATCTATGGGCTGCACTCTGTTCCATCATTTCCTGTTTTAATGTTTTGGATTACTAGCACGAGACTAGCACCACCCAATGTTTGGAAGACTTACTGCATCTCACACACACGCAGAATGTACACACTACTGTATAGTTGGCAGTAGTCGAGGCGGTATGTTTCAATGCAACTTTTCTGCCGATCTGGTCAGACGTTAACCTTAACCCTGTGTCACCAGTTCAGCTGATCTGTTAACATTAAAGGTTATTCTGCTCCGTGATCCTCACCTGTGTGTGTCTGGTGATGCTATATGTAAATGTGCTTGCTAGACGTGACTTGATAAAGTGACTATTGTACTATTGATTTTCTGCTATATAATTGCTGTTGAGATAAATAAAACCACCACTTGACTGACTGAATTGTTGAGCAGGCTACTCCTCCAAGAACTCAAACAGACCTCTACCTCCTTTTATCTTACGTTAGAGTTCTACTTTATTTAAGTAACACAGTGATATAACACTCACTGCAGAACACACAATAATATACAGGGATATATTCATTTAGGTCATATTGCCCAGCCCTGCTGATAATGACTTAATATTGTTGACAATTTTCAGTCTCTTCTGTTGGTGTCATTGACGGTATGCTGACACAGGTGTGGAGAGGCCCAGGTGAGTTTACCTGATGACGATCCAACAAGCTTCCTGCCACAAATCTGGGGTAATTTCATCATCATCCTCATCGTATTGATTATCTGCCAAACACATAAATAAACATGAGACATCCTCACTGATCAATATTCATCATCACTCATCAATATCTGTTGTTTTGATTTTCACAGGTTCACACGTACCAATTTCCATAATACTTAACTGGTTGTGTCTCATGCAGTGAGGGGGAGATTATTTTAAGCAAAAGATTGATAGAGAAATCTTTATCAAATAATCACACTACAACTCACTACAGGGATAAATATATTTGAAGTAAAAACAGTAAAGG
This sequence comes from Sparus aurata, assembly GCF_900880675.1. Classification (NCBI taxonomy): domain Eukaryota; kingdom Metazoa; phylum Chordata; class Actinopteri; order Spariformes; family Sparidae; genus Sparus; species Sparus aurata. The sequence continues at coordinate 834,232 of NC_044204.1, read as the reverse complement.
GAGGGACAATATCAAACGAACTATGTGCATTTTTACAAGATAGAGGAACATCCTAATCTGGAGAAAGGGTGAGAGAGAAGATCAAACGTGATCTAGACTCAGCAGCTTAAGGTTATCACCGGTAACGTAAAGTACCAGTGGAACCGCGAAAGAAGTCGGAGAATTAACCAATCAAAACAGAGTAAACGGCAGCTATCCGGTCTCAAATCCACAGAGCGAGCGGCCGCGGCGTCCGCTCCTGCCTGCCCCAGCCGGCCCTCACACACTGGCCTGCCGCCTGCGCAGCCGCACGGGAGGGACCCTGGCGCTGCTGCAGAGGAGCAGTGGACTGCGATGACTCTGAGCAGCATGTGAATGACAATATAATATATTTCTCGCCTTTCCCCTGATGATCTGAATAAGTCGCTAAATTTGTCGCTAGTCGTTTTTTGGAAATGAAGTCGCTAAGAGGGTCTGAAAAGTCGCCAAATCTAGCGAGAAAGTCGCTAAATTGGCCGCGCGCTTAGCATTAGCTGCTGCTAGCATGCTGATCAGTTAAACGTTCTCGTTTTCAGATGGAACTAATTTGCTAATGTGTCTAAGTCTATGTTTTCAGGCGCTAATGTGAGCTAACTGATATTAGCATGTGTGTTCACTCAAACAATTAGATGCCTTCAGAAGCTAACATTAGCCAACAGCTAGGTGCTGCCGGAGGATCATGTTTTCAGATAGTGTTAACATTGTGTTAATGAAGTTTGTGTTAATAAAGTTTGGGTAGCCTTTGAGTTCATAAAATGATGGCCTTTGTGTTACTACAGTTTGTGCGGGTGTGAACAGGTAGCGGCTCACCTTCGTCCTGGTCGTACATGTTTTATCTGAAGATGATTTAGAATCCAACAAACTGAAATCTCCGACACGGCGTTGTGACGAACAGCGCGCCCCGGAACAAATATGTTACTTCCGGTCTTCTTCGTCGTTCTTTCCCCCCTCCTCCTCTTCTTCTTCTTCTGCGGAGTTTCATGGCGGTTGGTATCCGTGTGTGTTGTCGCTTTAGGGACGCCTATTGTTCACCGTGAAAACTACTAACAGTGTGTCCAAATGATCCCGAAGCTTAAACGGTCTCAAACTGTCTCAAAATGTCTAGGGCTGTCTCAAACTGTCTAAGAGTGTCCGAAACTGTCTAAGAGTGTCTGAAACTGTATCTTTTGGTCATCCAATTTTCCTTTCAGAAACGGTTATTAAAAAACAAAAAACTAGTGGTTATTTGATTTTCGTTTTAAAATAGAAAAAATAGAATTGAAATACAAGGCGTTTTTCTTTTTCATGGCCAAAAGGGGATGAGCGAAATTAAAAAAAATATTCGATTTTCATTTTCTATTTCATATAACAAAAAATGAAATCACTAGAAAACAGAAACGGAAAAAAGGCCTGTGTTTTCATATTCAGAGACCGGATGTTGTCATTTACAGGACGGTGCTGTGTAGAACAAACACTAGGCTAGTAGGCTACAGCAGGGTAATCTACCGTGACACATGGACAAGGAACTGCGGTCAAGCCGTCCGTCACGCTCCGTGGTCAAATCAGCCGCACTTAAATTTCGAGTGTACAAGTATTCTCAGCAGTATGGTAAATGCGGAGAAACCCAGCAGGGGCTGGCTCAATTTGTGGCAGCGGCACCTAGCTGCGGCATCTCTGGTGGCACCCCCAGATGCTGCAGCTAGGTGCCGCTAGCAGTCGCGGCAGATGCCGCTGTTTGCCGGAGGTGCCACTGCATGCCGGGAGGTGCCAGTGCTTGTGCCACTGTTTGCCGGAAGTGCCAGTGCTTGTGCCACTGTTTGCTGAGAGGTGCCAGTGCTTGTGCCGCTACTGTTGACATCTGCCGGGAGGTGCCACTGTTTGTGCCACTGTTTGTGCCACTGTTTGCCGGGAGGTGCCAGCAGGGGCGCTGCCAGGGATTTTGGGCCCCATGAAAAGAAATATTACTGGGCCCAGTATAGTCGGCCATAAGGCCGACGAAAATTTGTTATGCTGTTTACATAAAACTGTGCATTTTAATGATATTTTTGACTATAATTTCCTATATGTGTGAAAAGAACAACATGACAGTTACTTAGTAGGGGAAGCACTGAACACTCAGAATACAATGGAATTTAGATACATTGTCTGCAAGTCTGCAACTTTAATGGTTAAAATATATAATTCTCTTAAATTAAATTACCTGAAAATTACAAATGCATGACATACATGAATTATATAGAATTTCCTGTAATACCGTTTGAAATAGCATCACCATCACCAGATTCAGGTTTCCTCCCACCATTCTGTTTTACTGTCAGTGATTTGATCAAAAATAACAAAAGAAAATGTGATTTTCACAACCAGTACCCCACTGCTCACTGTCTCCCTCTTGTAGCCCTGCATTTAGGTCTAATTTATCTCCAAAATTACTATTATAGCAATACCTCACAATTTCTCTTTCAAACATGCACATCACACCCCCCACACACACTTAGACCAGCCACTGCACTCAATGTAAAAACTGTATGCTGTCTTACATTATGTTTTTGTTGTTGTTTTTATTAAGTTTGGTATATACGTTTATATTTTGTTAAAAAAAATCTATTAAAAATAATAATAATAACAATTTATCTCCAAAACTGTACGTGGTGGAATTAGAGTTGGGGTGGAAAAAATACATAAACGAGGCTCTATGGTCGTTGCGATTTAATATTGTTAACGTTTCTCTGATTGGATTGAGAGCAGTCACTTAGTCTGCAAGCACCAGATTATTCTCCTCATTTCCTACTGCAAAGCAAGGGGTGAGAGTCCCAAACTACTGACCAAACATAGTATTTCAGTGAGTTTATAGTTCAGTTTCAGTGATAGCTAAATTTCAACAAAACAAAATAAAGTTATAGGCTATGCTTTTTAAACCATTTAAATCATTCTGAAATAAATACAGACTATGTGTTTTTATTTCAGAATGATCTTAATTCATTAATTTCAATGTATCTTTTTTTTCCCATAATAATAGATTAATTCAACACAGAGCTGCTCACCTCCTTCCTCAGCTGTGGGTAGGCCTACTGGGGCTGGTTCGGGGGTAGGTGGGGGTACTGGGGCTGGTTCAGGGGTAGGGGGCTCACAGGGCTCACAGACAGCTGCGGCTGCTGCTGCTGCACTTGACGCGTCTGTTCAAACATGCATCATTTTTGACAGGAGGGGTGGTCAACTGATTAAATATGGGCAGCTTGCTAAACGTGAACAGTGAAATCTAAAAATCCAGAGTTTTCTTCCAAAATATGAGCTAATATGGGGAGAATAGTGAGCTAGCTTAAAAACCACAAGGTTAAGATAAACACAGACTAATGTGTTCCAGAACTTTCCACCACATGAACCAAACCCACCTTGTTTCTGGAAAAACTGGGTGACATACTGACGCCCCTTTGCTTCTCTCTCCTGCCTAATCTTTTTGTCTTTCCTTTTTTTGGCTACCCGACTTCCGGGGCATTTTGCCTTCTCTTGGTCTCCTTACTGACCGATACAGCGCACCGCGCAGCAGTTCAGTTGATCAGAGGGGTGTACTGCGAAGCCAGTTTAGTGGGTTAGCGAGGTATGTTGAGTCTAAAGCCAGGCTTTCCTGTACTACAAAGGTGGCTCTCTTTTAACCCGGCTAGATCACCATGGTAACTTATGCTTATGTAGCAGCATAGAAATAGGGCTGTCTTACTGCAGTTAATTGTGCACAGCTGACCACTAGGGCAGCAGTACATAAGTACAGCCCTCCTCCGTGCGCTGTCAATGACGCGTCACTTCCGGGTCAGAGGTGTTTGCCTGTGCAGAGCAGCGACCGAGTGCCCTATACTCCGTGCTCCGTTTGATGCCTGGTTCTCTCAGGCGGTGGTAGATGTCCGCTGCCGTGTGGGTCTCTCTCCCTCCCTCTCCCTGTGCAGGTTTGCCTCTAAAAACAGGAACGCTCATCAGCTGGCTGAAATCCACAGGTGGCAAATCACATGACCACCACCAGCTGATTGGGACCGCTGCTGTTTTGTCTCTACCACATTTATGCACGACTTTGTCTCTGCTGCTGCTTTTATATACGACGTTGTCCCCTGATCCGCCGGACTTTGTCTCCGGCAGTGACTGATTTACCGCTCCCTTCATTTTCCCGCAGCTCTGTGCTGCTTGGTGGCGCTGCTGCTTCCGGGTTGTGGCCGCAGCTGGCTTGCATGGTGCACTGCTGACATTGCACTTTTAACCTGGTTACTTTTGTCATTTTAACTAAATGATTGTGAAAAGTTAATCCCTTATTTTTGAATTATTTGTTTTGTTTTCTTTACGTTATTGTTTGGATTAAGTAAATTGCTTTCTTTAGGCAATTGTGTTTAGCTTATTTTGTGAATTTATTCCTTGCTTTCTTTTGTGTATTTTTGTTGTACATTTTGGGTCAATTATTTCCATTGTAAACTTCCTTTTTTTGTCTCCTTCTCAGTGGCTGCAGGCTGGTGGTGGTGCTGGTGACGTGGGTGGTGGTGTCCCTCCTTGTGTGCTGTGCTTCTTTTGGATTTTGGTGATATCACAGTGTGTGACTGCCACGCGTGTCTGGGTGAACCCTTTTTCTATAAGTTATCCTTCTTTGAAGTCCCCTTCCCCCTTCACTAGCTCATTTCCCGCCAGTAGGCCTCAGCCCCTGATTAGGCTTCTTCTTCATTGTGCATTAATGCCAATTTTGTGAGGATATATATATATTTATTATCAATAAAGTATTTTTGTAAGCTGTGAACCACGTGTCTTGCCTGCCGAGTGGAACGAACCTGTGTTTTTGATCACTGTAAAATAATTCCTTGGGTGCATTTCCCAAGGTGGCGTTGTTGGACAACTTGACATTGACATTGAGAGCCTTTGCCCCGCCACACTTAGCTCATAACCAGAGGCCTGTACTGCGAAGCCAGTTTAGTGTGTTAGCGAGGTATGTTGAGTTTAAAGCCAGGCTTCCCTGTACTACAAAGGTGGCTCTCTTTTAACCCGGCTAGATCACCATGGTAACTTATGCTTAACTCATAACCTGGTCCCGACCAGGTTATGTTCAGAGTTTCAGCTTAAAATCGGCTATAAAAGCGCCGCTGTTTCACTGTCTAACTCATTTGGAGATGGCGTCACCATTCATTGAGAACCCGGTGGACTTGGGAGCAAGAATAATTCGGGCAGCACTACGACGTGAGCGGCTTCTTAGAGATCGCGCTGATCCGCTGGCATTTCCTGATGAAATTCTCTATGAGCGATATAGATTTTCAGCCGAGGGAATACGGTACATTTGCTCACTTATTGAGCTGAGTGTCAGGAATGCCACTCGAAGAAGCTGTGCGCTCACTGTCGGGCAAACTGTTTGTGTAGCCCTTCGTTTTTTCGCCACGGGAACCTACTTACATTCAGTTGGTGATGCAGAAAATCTGAGCAAGAACACACACTGACAAAATGATGGGGCAGCTTGGCTACATTATACCACTTTGAATGATGTTTTTTGTATTTGGCTCTAACTTGCTGCCATGTCCGACTGCTGCTTCCACATCTTAATAAAATGCAATATGAAATATTAATTAGGCCAACCTAGTATTTATTTGTCACAGATAATGAGTAAAGTTAATTATTTCTTTGATGTGTCCATGAATAAACTGATGAACTGATCAATGTTTCACCCGTTGTAAGGCAGTGTACGCCCAAACACAAATCTTACAGGCTTGAGCTATTTTCACTGTCAAAAGGTCTTTATTGTCATTGTACAGGGACAGTAGCTAAATTTGCTTGTTCATCCCGACACAGTAATGCAAAAACAAAACACTTAACATTTATAGCTTACGCACACTCAGCCTCGCTTTCAATAAAACACACACGCGCATTCTATAACTGAGATCAGTAAAATGTGAAAACAATATAGACATCATTCAAAAATGAAAAAAGATAGTTGTTGCTTCAGTGTATTTATTTTTTAAATGGATGAGGGTTAAAAGTTGCACAATGTTGAGCTTTCAGAAATGAAAACACTAAGGGCTTAATATAATATTGACCATAATATTAATCATTGTTAACTTACGCATTTACACGGTCAGCAGTTTTCTGCCAGCAGCCCTCCCTCGCTCTATTGGTGGCGACAGTGTTACTTTTTACTGTGATGGTTTCCTTGAATTCTTTATAGTCCTGCATAATAAGAATCTGCTCATCTTGAGTAAAATATGTGGCCCGGGATCGATCCATTTTCGCACGGAAGTAGAATAATATGACGTCAAACGCCCCCTTTTATGTGAACGCACGCAGAGCACAAAGCAGAGAACCGGACTTTACAAATTAAGTTGATAACCACCGTCGCAGTACCGTTTAACTCTATTTGGGGACTTGGGGCTTTGTTGAGCTGCTTAATGAGCACAAAGCCTGGCTATGTTGAGCCCCCTTCGCAGTACTGGCCTCTGATGGTAGGACCGAACCATTTTACGTAAGGGGGGGGCTTGAGTAATGTTTCCAAAATAAACTTAGCGTTATTATCAGTGCATTAAGTGATGCATATTTAAGATTATAAACTAACAAATTAGTGTCATATTATTTTTGTCAGTATTATAAATTTTATTAGGGGCCTTTCTGGGCCCCTTTCAATGATGGGCCCCTAGAATCCTTCCCCTTATCCCCCCCTTTTCGGCGCCCCAGCTAATTAGCATAATGTGAAAAACAGTAAAATAAATAGAACCTTTGAAAGATTGACTCTATCGACACCAAATTTGGTATACGGCTTCAGGGGATGATAAGACACATTTCTACTATAAATGAGCCAGATTGGTCATAAAACGTGGCTGCAACGGACCAATGTATTTTTGCAATCGGCGGGGCTTAGAAATGATTGGCCATAATTCCACCACCATTTGCCCTATCATCACAGAACTTGGTGGGTAGGTTCACACTGGGAATCTGCCTACCAAAGCATGTTGAGCTCAACCTATAGGGGGCGCTATAAATGCTACACATGCGTATCTCAAAGACCATTGGACGGAATTTCACCAAATTTGGTATGCATGCTCTAGGGGCAAGTATTAACTAATATCTTGAGTGACATGTTGATAGATTAAAGTGGGCGTGGCCTATTCGTCATTAACCATCATTGCTTGCCTCTCCCATACACATCCATTATTATCACCACATTTCTCCCAAAATTATCATGATCATGGAAGTGACATTACTTAAACATTATAACACCTACTGAAACTTTGAAATACACGTCAATAGGTAAAATTTGAATTCATGTTTTAATGTTCAAATAAAGTCTCTATGTGAAAGTATAACAGAAATGCCATCAGCATGTAGCTGAAAACCCAATTTGGAGAAATCTGGGGCTCATCATGGGTATGTGTTGCACAGATCTTTGAAGAACACGGCGGCGGATGTCATCAAGTGCGAGGCATGATGGTCAGCGTCATTTTAACCTTCTGACTTCTTCTGTCTGCAGTTAAACTATTTCAGTCTTATGAGACCAGTAAGACCCTCAGAGACAACCAGTCATCCCTATCTGAAACGTGCCAGTCCTGCCAGTCTGAACCGGACTAATCATCCCAGTCTGAAATGTACAAGTCCTCCCAGTCTGAAACATACCCGTCCTCCCAGTCTGAACTGGGACAGTTTCATAAAAAGAAGTATTATTCCAAGTTTGAGTACTGGTCTAGTTAGCAGAGGGGCTCCATTCCTCAATCATGACTGTCAGATGAATAAGGTGGGGGAGGGGCCTCCCATAAATGGGTGGAGTCAGCCAGTGGATGGAGCTGCCTCTCTGTCTTATCCCCGCCCCCTGCTTCATGTTTCCTCCATGTTTCAGAGCAGAGAAGAGGCGCGTTCAAGTTGAACTCCTGCTGACTGCCTGCAGCAGCGAGATCTGCTGGCGACTGCAGGGGCGGGGATACAAACGCTGCTATGAAGTCGGACACTCTCTCTTCTCGTAGATGTGACTTGACTTGGCTGAGCTTGCGGTGTTTGCCTTCCTTGTCTGGGAAGAAGTGGTGGAAATTGAAATTCCATTAATGTTTGAGTAAAATCAACAACGACTGCGATCAGTTTTCTTACCTGATGCTATGGGAACTTTGCTGGCCTTTTTCTCATATTAATCTCCTTCGGAAATTATTCAATCAGAGATGTTCACAATAGTAGTCAACCAAAACATGTAGGATGAGGGAATAGAGCAGTGGAACTGCTGCCGTGTTGCATGCAGACGACCGGGATCAAGACCCGTGTCAAGCTTGTCTATCTCTATCTCTATCTATCCATCTATCCATCTATATCTCTCTATATCTATCTATCTCTATCTCTATCTATCCATCTATCCATCTATCTATATCTATCTCTCTATCTCTCTATATCTATCTATATCTATCTCTATCTATCCATCTATCCATCTATCTATCTCTATCTCTCTATATCTATATCTATATCTCTCTATATCTCTATCTATCTCTATCTATCCATCTATCCATCTATATCTATATCTCTCTATCTATCTCTATCTATCCATCTATCTATATCTATCTCTATCTATCCATCTATCTATCTCTATCTCTCTATATCTATCTATCTCTCTATATCTCTATCTATCTCTATCTATCCATCTATCCATCTATATCTCTCTATCTCTATCTATCTATCTCTATATCTATCTATCTATCTATATCTATCTCTATATATCCATCTATCTATCTCTATCTATCTCTCTATCTCTATCTATATCTCGCTC